>NC_136063.1:1514635317-1514785444 GCF_964261635.1 Lissotriton helveticus
TGACCCAATGTGTATTGCCAAACTCTGTCATCGAAATCTGGTCCCACCTCCGTTTAAAAAGAGCTAGGCTACACTGGCTAGTCTAATTTTATTCCGTGCTGTGTGTCCACTCTATTAAAAACCAACATATTTCATTGCCCAGTTGTATTTACTGGCAATTTCATCAGGGTTTTGGGTCTGCGCTATCTCTGCACGTTTTGATTCTCCATTTATTGTACCAGGTGGCTGTTTTACTCACGCCTACCAGTGCCCCCGTAGAATAATCTGGGTTGCTAGTTCTCCTGTGCCACACACCTCATCAGATCTGGTACTTTGCCAGTTGGGCTGTCTCACCACCCACATCCTGTATCAGCCTACCTCTTGCTCTATCCCTTTTTGTCACCATACTCGGCATATCTCTCTGATGATTATAGGAGGGTACAGCTTCTTTCCACAATTTCCTGCTCCAGGATGTCCTACCCATTGGAATTCCTGGTTCCGGAAATGGATCTGTGGCATTTAGGACATTATAACTTCACTATGCCTCGTGTAGACAAGTGAAAGCAGAAGATTTTGGTTTAATTCATAAAGATCAAAATGTTTTAAATTTACTCGGGCAAGCCAGGCATGAGGAAAAAGGTACCACCCCACTTTGTCATGCCATTAATTCACATGAAGTGACAATACTACAGATTTGATCATGGGTCATATAGTAATTTATTGAAAACAAGCAGCTGTAACTTGTTTAGAAATTGCACTCAAAAGCAAGTCGGACAAATCCATACTAAAGAAAAACTGCAGTAACGTGGTTGAATTCATTTCACAAAGTCAAGAAGTTGAATAAAATGTGCTTATTCAAGTGTCATAAATACACCAAATGGTGGGGAGCAGAGAAACACCGTTGCGCACCAAACGCGCCTCTCAAACCTGCTGCCTGTACATTCCAACCCTTTAACTCATGTCATACAGAATGCCTTAGGTCATGGCATTCTGAACGCTCCATGCTAGTTACACAACATGTCTCATTTTTTAAATATATATATATGCATATTTATATGTACTGTTAAAACTGAACTCAAAAAGCATGTGCAATAAAAACATTAAGCACAAACTTGAATTTTCTCAGGATAAGTAAAAGTCAAGCAGTACATGTACACTACCACAATTTGTAACATTAAAATGTAATCCTCAAATTTCTCAGCAACTTTACAACCCTTTTTGTTTGATGACCCAGAAGCTCTTTCCTTCCAACCTCCACACAAGGTGACTCCAAGGAAGCTTCTGGAATGCTACCTCCAACGTAGCTGATTTGTGAATGGAACTACTATTAGCTCCACACATTTGTTCAAACTTTTCCAGGATTCCATTTTTGAAGACACCAACACACCATTGTTAGCTCCAAATCTGTTGCTGAGAAACATCACGCATAAATGTGTACTACCCGTACTGTTTATTGTTTCTCTATAGAAAAAAATAACCTTGTTCTGGTTTGAGAACCACCACAGGACTATTATTCCACCACTCTTTGTTATGCAAACATACTGTACTACCAGATACCTTTTTCACTCTCACAGGATGAGAAAACTGTGAAATATCTTTGCGACCCACATCCGGTTTAGTAATATACACCCAATCACCCTCTGAAAAAGTTTGGGTTTGATGGAGCAAGATTTCACTCGTAAAGAGACTTGCCTGTAATCAGCCCTCTCGAAATAAACTGTAATACACTAATAAACATGTTTTGGCTTATTAACAACACAAAAGACGACATTTCTAGTAAGTTGGGGAAGCTTGCAAATGTGCTTTTACTAACTGTAACTCGATTTTCCTAAAATGGCCGCCGCAACGCGGGAACTTTTCTGCGCATGCATCTGTCACACTCTCGTGACATGACGTACTTTCTATCTTGGTGGGAAAACTTTGCTTCTGCGCACTAGAGCTAAAGATGGCTGTTCTATGTTCTCATGCGCTAACACTTGCATTGCTGCTTTTACTAAGTTGCTCGTTCTGCCTACACCTTAATGCTGTAGTTAAAATAAAGTAATGGGAATAGAGTAGAGATAAGTGGTATACAGTGCATTCATTTATTCTTTATTCTAAAACTGTTTTTCTTTGACCATACGCCAAATTCACCCTAGTCCACAAGCCATGGCATTGAACCCATGCCAACTCATGACTTGCTAGAAGATGTTCATGGGAACCCGAACTCCTGAACCTCCAAGAGGATGTTAAATTATACATTGTATTTACTATTGGAACATTCATTGTTGGGTGGAATAAAAGTGCATGGGAAAATAAAATATTGGGCGGAAACATTGATCTGAATATTGAAGAGCATGACCTCATAACTGGTATGGTGTGATGACCTCTCCTCGTCTTTTGACCAATCAAATTGAGGGAATACACACATTTGCAACATTGGGGGGTGGTACACTGCCCTGGAAAATGGTATACCTAAGGTAGGCTTAGCTAGTTAGATTGTCCGACTTGTCTGAATAGCTGACCTGTCACTGACCCAGCGCACTCAATAGGCGATCTGCAGCAGAGGTGCTGGCGGAGCCCTCTGTCAGAAGATTCAGGAGCAGAAGTGCTGGCAGAGCACTCTGTCAGAAGATTGGATAAGGTTCGATAACCCAATTGGGGTCCGACTGTTAGCTGCAGAGAGGGGTGTGACGCTGGCGTTGCACTTTAGCTGTGGGTGTCAGTTCTGACCTGCGGTGCTCCTGTCCTGATCCAATTTGGTCCGTACCTATCCTGATTCTGGTCTGCACCTGTTCTATCGTGTTGGCACCTGCACTATCGGGGGTCCTGTCCTTTATCCCAGCCCGTGGCAAGGGTTGGTCTTCACACTATTCTAGGTAAATATAAAGTTGCGTGGGTATGTCATTGTGCTGTTTCCCTTTTCTTATCCTTCCTAAGTTTCAATGCTAAAAGAAAGTCTCATAATAATTCTGCATCATTTTGCTTTGATTTTATTCTTTCTAATTGATCAAGCTCTGATTAATTTAGTATGGACTCTGACATTTAAAGAAAATATTTAGATAAAGCGTTCAAATCTTTCCGGAGTCTGTGGTTATTTTGTGAGTGCAAATGTTTATTTACTCCCTATTTTCTTGCTAACTCCCTTGATCCCTTAGGACTGTAGGTACGAGTGACTATGATTTGTAAGTCGAAGTTATAGGTAAAAAAAAGGTTAAAATACAATCACTGGTTAAGCGTAGGTTTATCTATTTCAAAAGTGTCTATGTTTTTATGGGCCCAGGTGAGTATGGTAAAATATCGATCAGGTGAACCCGCGCTCTATCAGGTTTTACACGGTGAACCTTGTCATGAGACACCTTACTTTTAATTTGCACATCACTCAATCTTTCTCTGTCTTTTTCTATGAATACTCCAAAGTGATTCCTTGCACTAGTACCCTTGTCACCACTGGGAGTCAAAAAGGTATGCCCTTCCCTTCCCCTCATAAGATGATAAGGAGAAACACCAGTGGCTGAATGAGGGGTATTATGGTAGCTCCATAGTTTTTTCGTGCACAATTGCAACAACATCCTCATTATTAGCCACTGCTGCTTGTATACCTTCACTTAAAAATGTGTTTGGCTTTTCCACTTGACCATTGGCTTTAGGGCCATTTAGAGGTTCCCGTTCTGCCCTAATGCCACATTTTCCAAGGGATTGCATAATTGTGTATGAAATAAATTGCACTCCATCATCTGACATTGAAATTTTGGGTAATCCTTCAATTTGTTAACAAAGGAATGGTAAATCCATTTAAATATCAATAAGTACAATTAAAAACCTCTTTCTTGACCCAACAGATTGAACGGGCCTGAAAAATCAATAGTAACTTTTTCCCATGGATTCTGTGGAATGCTCAGAAGTTTTACAGGCTCATATGACACTTTCCAATGTTTGTCAGAATTCAAACAAACCTGACAAGCATCAATGAACGTCTCTATTACTACATCAATGCCTGGCCACCAATAATGTTATTTTAGCACTTTCTTGGTTCCAGAAACTCTGGGATTTCCATGATAAGACAGTTGTATCATCCAACATTCTTTCCCACTCATATTCTGAAATAATGCCCTCACATTTGTCCAACACATCCAGCACAGCAACCATACATTCATATTGATCCAAAATAGGTTCATCCACTTCTGCTTCTTGGGGCAATCTTAACAAACAGACTGCAGGAATGTTTTTCCACCTGGGATATTCCGTATCTCAAAGTTGAACTTCTGTAATTTTGCAATTTATCTTAACGAATCTCAATTTATATGGTCTGTGACCAATACTAACCACTAACCCCATAAAAAGTTCTTGAGTTTCTATACAGCTCATTCACAGGCAAACACTTCTTTCTCAATAGTACTATACTGTATCTCTGCACCTCTCAATGCTCTAGCGATAAAAAGAAACTACTCTTTCCTTGCAATTAACCACCTGACCAAACACCGCTCCCACACCAATAGAACTGGCATCAACTATGACATAAAACTTTCCACTGGGATAAAAAGTAGAAAGTGCTGGAGCTTGAACAATTAACAGTTTGACTTTTCCAAAAGCTTCATTGTGTTTGATTGTCCATAGAAATGGTACACCTTTTTTTAAAAGCGCTCGTAACAGTTCCACTAAAATGGCGTACCCCTGTACAAATTTTGCAAGTACTCTCCTAGACCTAAAAAGGATCTCAAAGAATATTTGCCGTATGGTCTAACGGAATAACTAATAGCACAAAATGAATCTGTCTTTGGGAAAATGCCTTTACTGGTAAACTTGTGTTCTAATTAATACATTTCCTTCACTAAGAACCTACACTTATCCTTACTCATAGCCATGTCTCTACTGTTTAATGTTCCAAGCACACAGTCCAACAACCTATTATGTTCTTTATTAATTTTCGCAAAAATAAGGATATCGTCCTGGAATGCTTTTAACCCTCTCACGTGTTACAGCAAACAAATGATGGACGGAATGCTGAAAATGCAAACATTCTCCCCCAGTCAAAAGATCTGGGTTAAATCCATCGTTCTTTTGCCCATTACGCCACCCCAGTTTGGACCCAGCCATATGCAAATCAGTCTTGACCCTGTGCCCCATGGGGACAGTCCAGACCAAACTGCCAGGCCATGTCCTCCCTGGACCCGAAACAAGCCTCCTGGGAACAGTTTCAGGGTATGTCAGCCTTCTTCAGCCAGGCTAGCTTGAATCCAGTGGCACAGTGAGCAAGGGACCCACATCTGGGCATACCCATCTCTCTTAGGGTGAAAAGTGTTACAGCAAACAAATGATGGACGGAATGCTGACAATGCAAACATTCTCCCCCAGTCAAAGGATCTGGGTTAAATCCATCAGTCTTTTGCCCACTACGTCACCCCAGTCTGGACCAAGCCACATGCAAATCAGTCTTGACCCTGTGCCCTATGGGAACAGTCAAGAACGAACTGCCAGGCTATGTCCTCCCTGGACCAGAAACAAGCATCCTGGGACCGGTTTCAGGGTATGTCACCCTTCTTCAGCCAAGCTAGCTTGAATCCAGTAGCATAATGAGCAAGGGACCCACGTCTGGGGATACTCATCCCACTTAGGGTGCAAAGTGTTACAGCAAACAAATGATGGACGGAATGCTGACAATGCAAACATTCTCCCCCAGTCAAAAGATCTGGATTAGATCCATTGTTCTTTTGCCCACTATGCCACCCCAGTTATGACTCAGCCATATGCAAACCAGTCTTGGCCCAGTGCCCCATGGGGACAGTCCAGACTGAACTGCCAGACCATGTCTTCCCTGGACAAGAAACAAGCATCCTGGGACCGGTTTCAGGGCATGTCACCCTTCTTCAGCCAGGCTAGCTTGAATCCAGTGGCACAGTGAGCAAGGTACCCACGTCTGGGCATTTCCATTCCACTTAGGGCAAAAAGTGTTACAGCAAACAAATGATAGACGGAATGCTGACAATGCAACCATTCTCCCCCAGTGAGAAGATCTGGGTTAAATCCATTGTTGCTTTGCCCACTATGCCACCTCAGTTTGGACCCAGCCATACAATGGATTTAGTCCCAGATCTCTGTACTGGGGTGAATGTATGACATTGCTCTGCATTCTGTCCATCAATTGCTATTTTTGCATTTGTCACCCAGAGTGGGACGGGTATGCTGACACGTGAGTCCTGTGCTCTCCATGCCACTGGAGTCAAGCTATCCTGGCTGATGAGGACTGAAAGCCCGAAACCGGTCCAGGATGCTTGTTTCCAGTCCAGGGAGGACCTGGCCTGGCAGTTCAGGCTGAACTGTTCCCATTGGGTGCAGGGTCAAGACTGATTTTCATATGGCTGGGTCCAAACTGGAATGGCATGGTGAGCAAATAAACGAAGGATTTAGACCCAGATCTCTGTACTGGGGTGAATGTATGACATTGTTCTGCATTCTGTCCATCAATTGTTCTTTTTGCATTGCTCACCCAGAGTGGGACGGGTATACTCAGACGTGAGTCCCGTGCTCTCCATGCCACTGGAGTCAAGCTATCCTGGATGATGAGGGCTGAAAGCCTGAAACCGGTCCTAGGATGATTGCTTCCAGTCCAGGGAGGACCTTTCCTGGCAGTTCAGGCTGGACTGTTCCCATTGGGCCCAGGGTCAAGACTGATTTGCATATGGCTGGGTCTAAACTGGAATGGCATGGTGAGCAAAAAAATTATGGATTTAGACCCAGATCTCTGTACTGGGGTGAATATATGACATTGTTCTGCATACTGTCCATCAATTGTTCTTTTTACATTTGTCACCCAGAGTGGGACGGGTATGCTCAGACGTGAGTCCCGTGCACTCCATGCCACTGGAGTCAAGTTATCCTGGCTGATGAGGGCTGAAAACCCGAAACTGGTCCTAGGATGCTTGTTTCCAGTCCAGGGAAGATCTGGTCTGGCAGTTCGGGCTGGACTGTTCCCATTGGAAGCAGGGTCAAGACTGATTTGCATATGGCTGGGTCCTAACTGGAAAGGCTTGGTGAGCAAAAAACGATGGATTTAGGCCCAGATCTCTGTACTGGGGTGAATGTATGACATTGTTCTGCATTCTGTCCATCAATTGTTCTTTTTTTCATTTATCACCCAGAGTGGGACGGGTATGCTCAGACGTGAGTCCCGTGCTCTCCATGCCATTGGAGTCAAGTTATCCTAACTGATGAGGGTTGAAAGCCCAAAACCGGTCTTAGGATGCTTGTTTCCAGTCCAGGGAGGACCTGACCTGGCAGTTCGGGCTGGACTGTTCCCATTGGGCACAGGGTCAAGACTGATTTGCATATGGCTGGAACCAAACTGGAATGGCATGGTGAATAAAATAACGATGGATTTAGTCCCAGATCTCTGTACTGGGGTGAATGTATGACATTGTTCTGCATTCTGTACATCAATTGTTCTTTTTGCATTTGTCACCCAGAGTGGGATGGGTATGCTCAGATGTGAGTCTCGTTCTCTCCATGCCACTGGAGTCAAGCTACACTGGTAGATGAGGGCTGAAAGCCTGAAACCAGTCCTAGGATGCTTGTTTCCAGTCCAGGGTGGACCTGGCCTGGCAGTGCGGGCTGGACTGTTCCCATTGGGAGCAGGGTCAAGACTGATTTGCATATGACTGGGTCCAAACTGGAATGACATGGTGAGCAGATCTCTGTACTGGGGTGACCGACACACAAAGAAAGAGATGAAGATCAGTTTTACTGTGTCTTAACTAGCTATCATAAAAACATTAAAACTGCATGTAAACTGCATATTGCATCTCAGCTAGCACAAGCTGGGAATTCATCAACGGTACTGTATAAAATCCTACAATCTCTTGTCAATCCAAAGGCATGTGAGAGTCTTGAGACTCCCTCTCAACAGCTGTGTGATGACATTGCCGCGTATTTTTCGCAAAAGATCGAGCTTATTTATTCCAAAATCACGACAGCGGGAAGTTCCCAGCAAACGCATATGCATTTTGATAGTACTGAACCAGCTAACTCTACACTCCTTACTAAATTCCCAGCCATCTCTGTGACCAAGGTTGAGACTCTTATCCATCAGATAAAATCTGGATACCCTTCTGATCTCATTCCTGCTAAGGCTATTCCATCTCTGACCAAACAGCTCGCTCCAGAGGTACAATTTCTTATCAATCTGTCTATTACAGAAGGTAAAGTCCTACAGGAGTGGGCAATCGCCCAGGTCAGACCTATCTGCAAGAATTTCGAAGTACAGTGGACAGATCTCTCTAATCTTCGACCCATCACGCTTCTTCCATTTCTGAGCAAACTTATGGAGAAACACGTTAACAACCATCTCTCCAACTTTGTCAAACAGACTGGATGTTTAGACCATTCCCAGTCTGGTTTCAGGCCCAGACACAGCACTGAATCTGCTTTACTGACTGTTACAGACAGTATTAGAATGTCCCTGGGTAAGGGCCATTCTATGATTCTGGTGCTCTTGGACCTATCCGCAGCATTTGACACAATATCCAATAGTGTCTTGCTCAGAAGAATGGAAGAGGCGGGACTAAGAGGTCTGGCCTTGGCTTGGATGAGGAGTTCCCTGTCGGATCGGTCTCAGAGTGTTAACCTGGGCGCATTTCGTTCGGCTCCTCTGGACTTGACCAAGGGAGTACTGCAGGGCTCATGCTTGAGCCCTACTTTGTTGTATATCTATGTTGCTCCCTTGGCCAATCTCCTGAGGAAATATGGGTTTATTCCCGTATCATATGCCAACAACACGCAGCTTCTCTTCCCATTTGACAAATTTACAGCTGCATTTCAGTTGGCCTTCTCCAATGGGATGAGAGTCATATCCCATTGGATGGTAGACAACTTTCTGCAGTGTAATGTGGAGAAGACGGAGGTAATGCTCTTTGGGAAAGCCCCCCTGCTATGGACCCATACTGGTGGCCATCTGAGTTGGGTCTCCATCCTGCTCCTAAACTCATAGTAAAAAATCTTGGTATCCGTTTGGATCGTTCACTTAACCTAAAAGAACATGTTGCCCAGACAATCAGCTCTTGTTTCCATGCAATAGGCATACTGCGTCAAGTTTTCCCTCTGCTTCCTGACTCGATCCGCAGAACCTTGGTCCAGGCATTAGTACTAAGTCGCCTGGACTATTGCAATGGCCTGTTGATATCGGCCAATGAAAGCTCATTAAGACTGCAGGTGGTCCAAAATACGGCAGCACGGCTGGTCCTGAACGCCCCTCCAAGGACCTCTTCATATCCTCTTCTTGTAAAGCTCCATTGGCTTCCGATTCGTCAGCGAATCAAGTTTAAGACCTGCTGTACTATTCATAAAGCACTACACAATTTAGGCCCTCTATACCTTGCAGAGAAATTTGTAACTTACGTTCTGTCTAGACCTCTCCGCTCTAGCAGTAAACATCTCCTGGAAGTAACCTCTGTAAAAAAAGCCAGACTAGGAGGAAAAGCCTTCACCCATCTAGGCCCTCGCCTATGGAATGACCTCCCGCTCTCCATCAGACAGTGCTCTGAACATCTTGCATTTAGAAAATTGTTAAAAACTTTCTTGTTTTGTGATGTTTAATTTTGCTAAGGAACCACTGCCTCTTTCTTAGTCTGTTTATGTGCAGAGATACCCCTTAAGGGGTCGATTCTAACGCTATATAAACAAACAAATAAATAAATAAATAAAAGTATGACATTGTTTTGCATTCTGTCCATCAATTGTTCTTTTTGCATTTGTAACCCTCTCACATCCTGAAACAATGTGTTAATTAATGTTTGGAACACACTGGTCACTGAGGCCAAGCCAAACGACAACCTTAAAAATCTGAAAACTCCAAAGGGAGTTTCAAATGATGTAAGATTCTTGGATTCTTCCTCCAAAGTTATTTGGTGATATGCTGACTTGATATCAATTATAGAAAAATATTTAGCTGCATTAACTGCTGCAAGCAACTCTTGAATTCTAGGCAGCAGGTGACTGTCTTGTACAATATTTTTTATTAACTTAGTTCAAGTGAACAAATAAGCATAAATCCCCATGTTTCTTTATAGCTATCACATTAGCTGAAATCCATTCTGCCCTATCAGTGGGTTCAATGATGCCCTCAGCACATTCATTGTGCAGGTGTTGCTTGAGTTGAGCATGCACTTCCAATGGCACCATGCGTACTTTGTGCTGCACTGGAACAGCCCCCGTTATGAGCTTAATACAATGAGTATACCATTTAACTTATCCAGCCTTATTTACAAAACCATCCCCATACTTGGCAAGTATTTCTTCAACATTGGTACACTTTATGCCAATATGGTTTAAACAAATGTCCCTTAGTGCTATTGGACAATCCATACCTGGGCATAACATCATTCCCAATTTCCCTAGATCATACCATCCATCAATGTCCTTCCCATTGACTGCGACACATATTTTTGGTAAAATCTCACATCTTTTTAATTCAAGTTTGTCATCAATTTCAAAATTGCCAAATGCTTTGGGATTCACATCTGACTTCATCAACTCTACATTGGTCTACTTATTTTTTAAACTTTCTACCGACAATAAAGTGATAGGAGAACCTGAATCAGCCATGACATCTAAAGGTACCTCGTCAATATGAACTTTAGGCTGTGGTGCTTTAAAAAGGGGTTCAATTACATTTATATTGAAATCATCCTTTTCATTATGTACTGTTAAAATCATGTTCTGCAAAGCATCACTAGTATCGTCCACTGCAGTCATGCGTACTCCTTTTCCTATTCTCACACTTCTACATACACCCTGAAAATGTCCAACCTTGTTGCATTTATTATATTTCCTTTTAATTGCTGGGCAGCCTGGAAAAATACCAAGAATCTATCTTGCGCCACATCTGTAGGAGATAGTGCGCAACTTGGTACTATCAGCTGTGGTAATCTTCCTCTTGATCTGAAGTGCACATACTGCAGAACTCACATTTGCCTTTTCCAGTGTTAGCACTCTTGAAGATAAAATAGACCATTCAATGCTTTTAGCTATGTAAAGAACTTCAGAAGCCTTAGGATAGAAACATGCCAAATGTTTCTCAAGAATTGTCTTATATTCATAGTTAAATACAAACTGATCTCTAATGCAAGTATCTATGGATCCGATTACGATGGCGGGCGGACAAAGTCTGCCCACCATCGCAGCTGCAAAAGGGACAGCACGCCATAGGTGGGTTGGTCCACCATTTGGAATTAGGATGCGCCTGCCACACTGGCGGGTGCATCCTGTATTTTAACATTGCGGCGGGTGGCAGCAATGGCCACAATGTTAAAATACATGTCGTCCTTTTGTATGTACAACATGACAGGCACCGTGCGGTGCCTGCCACCTTGTACATGCAAATGCAGGGGGGTACCATAGGTTCTCCCCACATGCAGCACTCACCCTCCCACTCCCCGGGGGTCCGCAACGTGCCCCCAAAGGCATTTTCCTCCTGTCTTTTTGCGGCGGCATCGCTGCCAAAAAAGACAGGCATCCTAATGCCCATGGCAGTGCCTGATGGGCACCGCCGCCATTGCCCCAGTGTGTGCATCACTCACCTCATAAGACATGTGCACATCATTCAGCAATCCTGATTCTGATGCTGATGCTAGTGTTGGAGAGAAGGCAGATGCGTGGCCAAGTGAGAGTGGAATTCAAACAGGGTGTGCATGTCACCTTGAGTAACACCTGGTAACTTTCAATTAATCAGAAGTGTGTGTGGCACTGACGCTGCACGCACTGCCTACAGTTCATTTTAAATGTTTGTGCACATCACAGATCGGAGCAATGTGCTTCAAAACAGAGAGAAGTGTGGGCATCACTGATACGCTGTGCTTAGAAAAAAAACACGCAGCTTACATTAAAGAATTGTGCTCAACACTGACACACTGCGCCTCCTAAAAATACTGCTTGGATCCCATTTCAAGATGACCGTTGTGTTACTTCCTTTGGCATGATTATGTTGTTCCTAGTATACGTGCATAGAACAATGCTCTTCACGCAGCTAACTTAAGTGCCTCACGCGTAGTGCACATATGATCTCCAGCCACCAAATTCCAAATATACAGGCAAACCACAGGTAACTTAAAATGTACAATACCTGTATAGACAGGTTTCAAATATGTACAGAATGTTCCAGGTACATTTGAGAACTACAATTCCCCAGACATTCCAAATATTTCACCAATGATACAAAAATTCCTGATGATCTTGACAATGGGCAGACACATGAACCATCACTCATCACCGTTGTAGTAATGTGGTTCAAGTAATATCACAAAGTCAAAAAGTAGAATAAAAGTAGTTTTTTCAAGTGTCATAAATATACCTACTGGTGGAGAGCAGAGAAACACTGTCGCTCACCAACTGCTCCTCTCCCAGCCTGCCGCCCGTACATTCCAATATTTTACCCCATGTCATTCAGAATGCCTTAGGTCATGGCGTTCTGAATGCACCATCCTAGTTACAAAACAAAGACCTAAAAAATGTGATCCTACCGCTAGCTATTCATTAGCTATTTCTTTGACGTTGATCACTCAATTTTAACAAATTTGACAACATTTACAATTTTCAAGTCAACTAAGTAGTTTTCTAAGGGTCATTCAACATATGAATCTACCATCTGAAGATGGTCTAACAGATGGCTTCACTGTCTAGACAGAAACTTTGATAATTACACCTATTTTCTTTGTGAATTGTTTAACTAAAGGATTTGTTTTCTGTTTAATCATTCACAATTTCCTTTAGTGTATATTGTTTGAAATAGGTGTCCACATCAGTGACCATGAGATGATTATAACAACAAATGATTCATAAATCTCAGACCTTATGTGTTGATGTTTGATTACATATGTACACCTGTGTGAAATATTCTTTGGCGGAATTATTCAAGTTGAAATAAGTCAATTTAACTTCTGAAATAACCTGATGTAATCTACTGATTAGAGCTTACCACCAATGTTTGTTTACAGATATTAGACTGAGTAGAGAAAAAATCCCTTGTAGGAATCTTTACCCGCTAACCTCCAGAGATACGGCACCATCACACAAAGATCCCCCAAAATCCGGGACAGAAGAAGACTCTGGAACACAATCTGGCAAGCAACCATCAAACTCCACAAAGACCCAGCAGGAAAGGACAGACTGAGGCCTCCACTAGCAAGCTTCTACCTTGGAGCAGACATTGGCAAGATCAGGTACCCAGGACAGCCCTTCACCTTCAGGAAATGCCTGGCAGTGGGACACAAGGGAAAGGACTGTCCAGAGACGTTCTGTAGGATCTGCAAGAGAACTGGACACAAGGCGAGTGGATGCACCAATGAGAAAATGTGCAACTTTTGTGGAAGAATGTGACATTCCTACTACCAAGGCCCCAAGTCAGACAGACCACAGACATATGCAGTAGCATCAGCAGCAGCGGGAGGCCAAGCTCCAAGGACCACCAGACCTCAGCTGAACCCAGCAGCCACGGCTAGGGTGGGCACCCTCCTGTGGGCTTCAAGAGAGGAGGTGGAGAAGAAGCCACCACAAGGAAAAAAGGCTCCACCAACAATACCAAGGCTGAAGGCCATATCAACAACTACCAGCCCAACGAAGACTGTAAAGGAACCAGAGGCAAGCTGGGACATCCCCCAAGGACCAACAGGCCCACCAAAGGATCAAGTCACAGCCAAGACACCATGCCCGGAGGAAGAGGAAGGGAGTGGAGCCCCACAAGGACCACCACCACAAACGGAAACACAAACAGAGCAGACCCAGGCATCATCAAAGAGGAAGAGGAAGAAGGACCAATTGCACACGAGTGCTAGTGAAGGCAGGACAACACCAGATGAAGGGTAAACAGACAAAATATAGAGTTTTTTATTTCGAAGTACAATACTATTGAGTTGTAAATATCGAGGTACAAGAATATCGACAGCAAGAATATCGTGGACTAGAAGATTGACCGTAAGGTAAGAAATATAGTTTTTTTTAATATCGAAGACAGTAATATTGTTTGTAAAAATATTGTTAATAATATCAGTGTTTATATTAGTGTTATGTATTTTATTATTTTTTTCGAATGTATGTGTTCTATATTTTTGTTTAAGTATTGTATGTATTTTTCAATATATGTATTATATTTTTAGAAGTTGTTAGTTTCATTTTAAGTAAATTTTGTGTTTTAGTTCCGCAGCGGGTTGTGAGTTTATAGGGGAAGAGGGTGGTGAGTAATTTAATTATAATACATGTAATAACAATTTTTAGAAGTTATTAATTATTTTTAATTACATTTTGCGTTTTTATTAAATAGTGGGTTGTGGGTTTATATGGGAATAGGGTGGGAAGTAATTTAATTATAATTAATTTATTAATATTATTTATGAATTAATATTTCTATATTTAATGTTTTATATTGGTAATTAATTTTGTTATCAATAAGGTATTAAATAGTTGCTAATTATTATTAATTATTTCTTAAATAAATTCATTATGTTCTTTTTTTAGGGGTGGGTTGTGGGTTTATAGGGGAATAGGGCAGGAAGTAATTTAATTATAATTCATTAATTAATAATTTTTTATTAATTAATAATTACATATTTATGTTTTTATATTGCTAAATGTGGTAAGTAATGTATTAATAATTTGTTATTAATTGCTTGTCAATCATTAATAATGTATTTAATATTATGTTAAGTTGTTTTATATTGTTAATTGTGTGAATTAAATTATTATTTATTGTTTTTAAATTACTTGTTAATTTTAAATAATTAAATAGATAATTATGAATTAATTCTGTTAATAGTGTAATGTTTAGAACATTGGTGGTGTCATTTATAGGGGAATATGGTGGGAGGCAAAAAAAGTTTACTTTATTAATTGTTTGTTTATTAATTTGAATTATTTTGCTTCAGTGGGAATAGAAAATGATTCCCCTATGCTATTCAACACTTTCTCTACTGTTGCACTCACTGGAGTGCGAATAATTGTTACCTCTCCGCTATCAAACACTTTCCTTACAGTTGCACTTGCTGGAGTGGGAATAGTAATTGTTACCCCTCCGCTATGCAACACTTTGTCTACTGTTGCCCTTACTGGAGTGGCAAAAGTAAATGTTACCTCTCTGCTATCCAACCCTTTCCCTACTGTTGTACTTTGTAAAGTGGGAAAAACAATTGTTACCCCTCCCCTATCCAACACTTTCCCTACTGTTGCACTCGCTGGAGTGGGAATAGTAATTTGTACCCCTCCGCTATCCAACACTTTCTCTACTGTTGCACTCCCGGGAGTATGAGTAGTAAGTTATTCCTCTCCACTATCCAACACTTTCCCTGCTGTTGCACTTTCTGGAGTGGGAATTTTAGATGTTACCTCTCCGCTATCCAACACTTTCCCTACTGTTGTACTTTGTGGAGTGGGAAAAATAATTGTTATCCCTCCGGTATCCAACACTTTCCCTACTGTTGTACTCGTTGGAGTGGGAATAGTAATTTTTACCCCTACGCTATCGAACACTTTCCCTACTGTTGCACTCATTGGAATGGGAATAGTAAATTATTCCCCTCCTCTATCCAATAGTTTTCCTACTGTTGTACTTTGTCAAGTGGGAATGGTAATTGTTACCCCTCTGCTATCCATTACTTTCCCTACTGTTATATTTGCTGGAGTGGGAATAGTAAAGTATTCCCCTCCACTAATCCAACACTTTCCCTACTGTTGTACTTTCTAGAGTGGGAATAGTAAATTATTCCCCTCCACTATCCAAAACTGCTATCCAATATTTTCCCTACTATTGCTGTTAATGTAGTGTAACATGTAATTGAAAAAGAATAAAAGTATTTTCATATTTTAATGTATTATATATATATTTTATTTTTATTATTATTTTACTGGTATATGTATATATATGTATCTAGAATTTTTAATATGTTTCAAACATGTTATAATTTATTATCATAATTTTTTATTAATATTATTAAGTAAATATATATTACATTTTATGTACATGTATGTTTAATTTTTTTAACATTATATTTATTATTTCTAATTTTAAACTTTTTATGATAATTATAACTGTTTTTTGAAGTATATGTATTATTTACTTTATTTTATATTATCTTTTACACATTTAAAAAAACTATATTTTTAACAATGATATTATTTACGATATTTTTTAAAAATATTTTTTTACTTACCATGATGTAGATAGAATGTCGATTTTCTTGACTTCGATATTTAGGTGTCGCTATTTTGGGACCTCTATATTGTGGTTGTTGATATTCTGTCAGTGATCCCAGAAGAAGAAAGGGAAGAAAGGAAAAAAAGGAGAAAGCAGCCGCAGTGATGCATAACTGCCAGAAAAATGGAGCCAGATGATGTCCCAGATTCTGCGTGCCAATTGCAAGTAGGAGAGGGAGGAGAAGGAAGAGAGGAGGAGACACACCAGATCTGGAGGAGCCTCACAGACACCAACTGATGCCTGAGCCGACCCCAAGACCAGCAAGGAGGAACAGAACGGCGACCAGACTCTCCTCCCGGTCTACAAGAAGAGGAAGAGGCCAAGGAAGGAAGACTGCTACACAAGGAAGAAGATAAACAAGGCCCATGACTAAAAAATATAGGATGGGTACATCACCATAGAGGCCCTGTGGGAGCTGTCCTGGAGGGCCTGAAGAGGCTTCATCGGAAGGTCAATGAAGTGCTGGAAACTGGAGCAGGCAAGGAACCCACTGAGTGGGTAGACATCCCTGACGTCGCAGCAATGAACAATATTGAGACCTCAGAAGAGGCAACATCAGCTACAGGAGGCCTGCAGGCAGTTCCACACCCAGCTGTACAGTAGCCCTCCTTTCATAGCGGTTCTAAAGCCAGACACTGGCAGTAGGAGCTGAGACAATGGCTGTATCATTGCTCACCCTAAACTTCAAGAGTGTGAAGGATCAGGTCAGGTGGGTTGGTACATTGCTCTTACTGGCTGCCCAGAACTGAGATCGCTGCTTTCTGCAAGAATGCGGGATTCCGTGCGCCTTGTAGTACAATCAGCTTGAATGGCACTGGACACAGGGGCCATCGTTTTGGTCTGGAGAAAACAATTGCAAATCGTATGGAGTCGCCATTCTGATCAATGGGAGGCATTTCACCACAATAACATCACTGAGCAGGTCAACAGTAGAGTGCTAATCATGGAAGGCTTGTGGGCCGGTGAACCCGTTAGGCTCATCAACATCTATGCCCCCCCCCCTAGAGAAAAATGAGCTGCTTGAGATGTTCAGTGTGCTCAAGATGCAACTAGTGACCTCCAGGACCATCCTGATGGGTGGCAATTTCAATTGCACAGTAGAGATGGATGGGCAAACTGGGTCAGCCTCTGTGGGGATGGATGACATCCAGGCTGTTGGTGGAGATGATAGGTGAGGCATCCCTGCGGAATATCATCGGAAGCATGGGGACGAACGCCAGGAATTTCTCCTGAAGTAGACTGGATGGATCTCTGCATTCACGGATCAGCATCCTATTCACCTCCCCAACTGTAAAACCGGGCAAACTCCATGGTCCCCATCCCCTTCTCTGACTACAGAACAGTCTGTTTCAAGGGGGAACTTACAGGGAAGGTCTCTGCTGGCCCTGGATCATGGAAACTGAACTAGTCATTGCTGGAAAATGAGGAGTTAGTGGCAAACCACTGAGTCGCGTATGCAGAGTGGAGAAAATGAGGGACATCTTTCACTTCGCCAGCGAGTGGTGGGAATGGGTGAAGGACAGGTTCCGGAGCCTATTCCAGGATGCAAACAGAGCTACTGCACGGGAAAACAAGAGTGCATTGAGGAGGCTGTAGGGCAAGCTGCAGCAACTCAGGGGATGGGACATGGATGACGAACTGGAGGAACCAAAAAAGGGCTCACAGGTCACTTTAGGAAAGAATCAAAGAAAGTCATATTCCGGACCAGAACAGAGAACCTTAAGAAGTATGAGAAATACAACTTGTTCTTCTTCGAGAAATGTCACTGGGCCCACACACCACTGGTAGAGCTTCGGGAGGCGGAGGACAACCTTCCAAAATGAGAAAGGGCATGTCATGAGAGTCATAAATTACTTTTATGCAGAGCTTTACTCGCCGCAGTAGTCAGAGAGATCCGAGGCAGACAGTTTCCCGGAGGGCATCTCGAAAACAGTGGGTCTGGAAGAGAGAGTGGGCCTGAATGCACTGTTCACCCTGGAAGAGCTGCACTTGGCTGCTATGACCTCCAAGAGGGGCAAGACACCTGGAAAAGATGGTCTCCCAGTGGAACTTTACGTAAAACTGTGGAACTGGATCAGGCCAGACTTGCTGGACCTTTAGGAGGAAATGGTGGGCAAGGGAAGTGTGCCACAATTACTGCGTGAAGGCTTGACAATGCCTTTATATAAGCAGAAGGGAGAGAGAGAAGACCTCAAGACCTGAAGGCCCAACTTGGTCTTCAATGTGGACTACAAAATCCTAGCGAAGATAATGGCTAAGTACCTAAAGAAAGTGATAACGAAGATAGTCCACCCTGACCAGTTTGTGGGATATCGGGTCTGCAAACCGCAGATTGTCTGGCCCTAGTACAGGACATGATCAAGTACGTCAAGGGCCGCAGGGTTCTGATGGTCTTGATCAGCCTGTATGAGAAAAAGGAGTTCAACTGCATTTCCCATGAATTCATTGATCGGACACTCCAAGGACTAGGAGACTTTTTCTGCGACCTGGTGACCACATGAGCTATCTCTAGCACGGGGTTGGTTAATAGATGGAAAACCAACCCCCTTCTCCGTCCTGTCAGGTGTCAGGCAGGGCTGACCGCTCTCCCCTCTTCTGTTCATCTGCGTGGTAGAGCTCCTCGCCGTACACATCAGACAGAACAGAAACATCAGACGAGTGACAGTGCCAGGAAGCAAGGTAAAGGGCAAAGTCAAGTGCTCCCACTACATGGATTATGTCTTGGTTCCTGCGCAGACGGAAATTCTGTAATTGAGCTGAAAGGGACTTGTATCGAGTTTGGAAAGGTGTCAGGAGCGAAGATCAACAGCGCTAAGCCAGAAACCCTGCTCTTCGACCACTGGACCGCCACCCGAGCCCCACTGCCATTCCCTATCAGGCAGGATTTCCTGAAGATCCTTGGAGTCTGGTTTGGTGAAAAAGACATGGGAAGAGAGACTGGAAAAGACTAAGCACAAGCTGGAGATTGAAGGGAAGTCTTTGGTCCTGCGGAACGAGACTCTGCCAGTGCCCAAGTATGTAACTCAAGTGTGGTCATTGCAGCCTGGAAAGGCCAAGACCTTCACATAAATGATCTTATACTTTATCTGGAGCTCCAAGATGGACAGAGTGAGGGGAATCTTCGTCTGCCACTTTGTGAGGATCACGATGAGGACCAAAGATGGGAGCCATGACGGCTTTCTGATGGCACGCTTCTGCCTGTTGCCAAGTGGAGGCACCTTGGATGGGCAGAATGGATAAGCACCGTCTCCTACAACTGGGACAGCCTGTGGTTTTACAAAGAAGTGGAAAAGTTTGTAAAGGAGTTTGGTCAGGAGGCTGACACCCAAGCCACGTGGACTCCAAAGATCGTCCAACGCCAGATATGTGCAAGGGACTTCAGAGAACCGATCAGTGCCCTTCTCTCTGCCAAAGCGGATCACGTGTGGGAGAACGTTGCCTCCAAGCGCCTGACCTACCAGCACAAGGACATTGCCTGGATGGCCATTGAAGCAGGACTGCCTGTGAGAGCCTTCATTCATACAATAGGACTCAAAAGATCCAAGTCCTGCACAAGGGAGTGCACCACAGTCGAGATGACCTATCATCTCTTCTGGGAGTGCTCATATGTGTAGGAACTGCTGAAGGCCCTAGGCATGGAGCTTAGGGCCTGGATACTAACATCATGCATCACCGCAGACTCAGTGATATATAGTCTGTTGCTAGGGACAAATGCACTTGGGGAGCTCAAGGACTGCTGGAGGCTCGTGTGCTGCTTTAAGGATGTTCTTCTGTTTTCCAGAAACCACCTTGTAGGAGGGATGAAAGAGACATTGACCCTTGCCTGCCGAAAATGATCCACTGCCTCCTGCGGTACTATGTTTTACTGAACGGATCAGACGAGGGCAGTGATGACGAAACCTGAGCACCCAAAGGGGTCCCCATGTACCCTTCCACAGGAGGGGGGCCTGGAAGGCTCAGGCAACGAAGATGATGATGACACCTGCGGAAACTAAGGGGGAGACCCTCGAGAGAGGCAACTAACTTCTTTGTCCTTTTTCTCATTAACCCATGAACCGAATGGTGACAAGGGAGAGGAGGATTTGGATTAAGACATGTGTAGTAAATATAAAGTGATTTACTGTAATGAATTTGACTAACGTGACCTTTTTTCTTAACAGGTAAAAGGTCAATGGGATAGCTCATGCAGTTATTGTCAGGTTTGTTACCAACGACTTACGAATAATAGGGTTTTGTGTTTTGAAAAAAATGTGTAAGGGACCACTGAGCAGAGCATCCACCATTATATTAGTAAAAAATAAGGGGATCCGTAGAGAGTAAGTAAAAGTGAAATGATGACTGGGAGATGAGGTAGAGAGGAGCAGTGCTTAATTTGTGAAAGAAAGAGTGCTGGTGCCTGAAGCTCTGCTTAGAAGCCGACAACATGTGCATTTTAGTCTTGGCACACCGAATCCAAAGGCTGATAGTGTTTAGTTCACTACAAATACTCCCTCTCCCTTCTTTTCGTTCTAGCAGGTTCCTGCGTTCTCCTTTAGTTTTGCCGTCTTTTTCTTCAACCGTCTTTCCGATCTTTCTGTTTTTCCCTCTCTTGCACTCCGTAAAAATCTGACACGGGAAATAAGTGCCAATCCCGAAAAATAAGTGCTGGTACCCCCCACTGGCAACAGCCTGCTCAAATTAAGCACTTTTTGTTGCCTATCAGTTCCTCTCGAATTGCTTCTCTTGTTTTTGGCACTGCCCTTTATTTTCTTGGATGTGTTCTATTTTCTATTCCTAATTCTTGACTCGTTTGTACTCTCCTGTATGTTTTTTACTGTATTGTCAGACCATGATTCTGTAAGGCTATCTGATATCTTTGGGCCTAGCCAGCGCTATATAAAACTTATAAATAAAAAATAGAGATGCGGGGAAGAGTGGCAGAAGAAACAGCAAGGTTCTAGAGTGAGAATAGAATGGAGAAAGTGAAAGAAAATGAGGACACCATGAGTGATGACCGAGGGAGGAGGTAGGAAAGGAGAGGGATCCACGTGGAGCAATGGAGATGGACCACGTGGAGTGAAGATGGGCGAAAGTGAAAACAAGTGAGTGTGCACTCCTCGGAGCAATGACCAGTGGTGCAGTAGAGGGGCTGTGAGTGGAGCAAGGACAGCGATCAAACGCATGGGGAGCAAGGAGGAACGATATAGTCAGTTAGCAAAGGAAAGCAGGAGAGGTAAATTGAGAGCAGAGGGTTTGAGGAAGGCATTGTAGAAAGCGAAAAAAGAGGAAGCAACGACAGACACATGAACAAAGATTGAGAAGAAACAGAGGTGTGCAGGAATACTTCTTGAGTTTCCATCAACAAAATGCAATTGGAATAGTAATGGTACAATGAAAGCTTCCATGATTAATACAGCGCCATGGTATTTCCTTGATGGTTACAGTGTGCAACTGACTTGACATAATGCTTCATGTGGAATACTTATTCCTTACTGCACACGCAGCTAGCAACGATTTCTCAGCAGAAGAAGCAGTTCCTTCAGTCCTGGCAGGGACCTTTTACTAGAGACTCGCACCTGCTTTTTTCCAGACGCGTTGACCTGAAATCAGCTGTCCTGGCTAGCGCTTCAAACAGTGCAAGCTTGTTGTGTTGGTTTTGCCAGTGATTGCTTTAAAGCATTGGTAACATTAGATCTCCAAGACAGCTAAAACTGTTTTTAGTGAGACCTACCACTGGGTGGTAATTTCTACCCCTCGGTGCAATATAAATAATGTCCTTGCAACAAAGATAGTTCATATACTCAGCATGGGTTACACTCAAAATGGTATGATGCTCTTGTGGTAGAAGGCTCACAAATAAATAAAAACATTGGGGCATATTATCAAGGAGGGCGATAAGAGATTATCGCCGCTTTAGCGGACGTTTTCGGCCGCTAGGCGTCGATAATACTATCGCCCTATTAGCAAGCTGTCGCTAACAGTAGTTAGCGACAGCTTGTAGGCGATAGCGAGCGGTTTGGGGCCCGCTTTGCATGTCAGCGATATTTATCGCTAATGACATACAAAGTGGGCGTACCCAACCTGTTAGCGACTAAAAACAGTCGCTAACATTGCTATCGCCTTTTATCAACGCAGGCATAGCGATGGAAATATTTGCGCTAAGCGCGAATATCTCCAAAAGCTAACGCCTGCTCAGACCAGTTCTTAGCCATTATATCCAATAGGAGGTGGATATTATGGCTAAGACCCTTTTGGCGTTAATGCTTGAATATCGCTGTATTCTCAGCGATATTCACGCATTTCGCCGCTATCGCCGGATATTTTATCGCTTTAGAGATAAACGTTGCTAATAGCACGTTATCTCTGCGATAATATCCGGCGATGCTTGGCGATAAAAAGAAACTCGCTAAGCTCATTTAGCGATAAATATCGCTAGTTGTTGGTAATATGCCCCATTGTTTTACATTTTAATCCGCAGTGCCTTCGTAAAAGCAAACACTACTCTATCTGCAACGGCGGCTACAGTTTAAAGCCACAAGGTTTTGTTTTAGGGGCTGATAATTTACATTTCCTTGGGATCGCATTCAAATCAGCAGCCATCCCTTGTTTCATCTCTCTTATAATAGCTGGGCCACTCTAATCACAGTCTAAATGGAATACACGCCTCCCTGCGTTCATTCAGCTGTCTCCTTCCCCCCTCTCTGGTAAATAGGCTGAATGGATTGAAAAGTAAATACGGATATGCATATATATCACAGGGTGTGAAGATTGAAATTATTGGTGCATTTTAGAAATAGAAAGATTAACTAAAGAAACACTTCAGTAGTCAGGAAACTGCAAATAAAAACTCCCAGGCTTACTCACTGAAACGTTTTGCTTCAATTTGGACAATGTGATATGGCGCCTTGCAAAGAGGATGCTTGTGGAGCAAAGCACAGAGTGACAATCGTACTGCAGAAACAAATGATGAAAAGCAGGGGGCTCACAGGCCCAGGAAAGTGTTCCTCAGGCGAAGCAAGCGAAACGTGGGTGAAGCAAAGGACATAAAGAAGAGAGCGACATGCTGCTGCAAACATCCTTTCATCTAGAATTTTACCGCACGGACGTGGTGGCATGTTCCATTGCCTCGCTCATTTCCCGCTCAGGCCCTTTTAAAACAGGAAGTGGTGGAGCAGGGGTGGGGTGTGAACATGGCGTTCGGCGACGCTGCAGGTGTGAGTTGTGATAAGTTCTAAAGCACGCAGTGCTTAAATCAGTGGGAGAAAAAAATGGAATCTGCCGTAGGATAGGTGTTCATTTTTTTGCACGTCTCCCAAATCTCCTTAAATATCGTCTTATCTTCTTGTGGTTAGGAAATATTTGCATGCGAGGAAAGGAAACCAGTCTTTCACTCCCGCTGCAGTTACAATCGCGGATACTTCACATGCCCTGAGTTTTTCAGTAAAAATTTTTTTCTCCCAGGGCTTCTTCCACTTGTTGAGCATGTGAGCACAAGAGAATCAAGACCTAGGGGCTGATTACGGTGGCGATCCGACCACCATCGTAACCTGATTTACCCCCTCGCCCAAGGCTCGAGTCGGGGGACCACGCGGGTGGACGGCGTCCCCCCACTTATTTTACAGGGTGGACGCCGTCCCCCCTGCTCAAAAGCTGGACCATGTAAGATGGAGAGTTACTTGGCCGCATGGCCGCCCCTAACTTACGATGATACCCGTCCATCTTGCAAAGGTGGCGACTCCTAAATGTAGCCAACTATGGACCCGGGATGACTGCGCCCATACCGCGGGACAGGTGTTGGTTGGGGGTGCAGCACGTGCGGCTGGCTGCATGGTTCAGAAAGTGCCACAATATAAAATACGCATTTGCACCTGGTTTACGATATATATCTGATAAAAATATGATGGTTTTTTACCGGTCCTGAATCCACTCCTAACCCCCTCGTGAAGGAGTCACAATATGGTGGCGATGCCTAGCAGGCACCGCCATCCATATTAGGATGCTGGGATGTAAAGGCCTTTCTATGGCGGCATCGTGAAAAGGCTGGCGGGGATTATCTATGGGGGCCTTTTTCGGGCCCCCAGTGGGGGGGGGGGGTGCACTGCATTTCCATGCACAAGGTGACAGGCAACTCACAGTGCCTGCCACGTTGTGCATGGAAATGCACAACCTGGCAATTTGGCATTGCGGCGGGTGATGCTGCAATCAATTTTTTCTAAGCTTAATTTCTACAAACGTATGGAACAGATTTACACCAAAACACAAAAATCACTTTTTCGGGACCAAGATCTAGGTTTCTCTCAAATTTGGTGTAAATCTGTTGAGAAGTTTGAACTGTAGTGTTGCCTAAGTTTCTGTGGAAAAATTATGGGGAAAATTCATTTTAGGACCCCTATTTTCCTCGACCTCTGCTTTATGGATCATCCCGAAACTTTTCATGCGCAAAGTAGTAAAAAAGTAGCATGTGTTTCTAAAGTTTCGTGGATATTCATCAAACGGTGCTAAAGTTATTATCAACGCAAACAATGCATTTCCTATGGAATCACAATTCTAACTATAACTACCCAGTGGCGACTGCTACTGGAGTATATATTATATATATATTATATATAAGAAATTGACATAATTGCAATTGAAACACATTTCATATGAGTTGTAGAAACATTTTTATTAATGTGTTTTAATTATGCCACATTCTCAAGCAAAATTCTATGTTAGACAAAAAGGATGGCTTCTCAGGCACTTACTTCTGCTCCTCCCCCTCCTTCTCCCCAAAGGTGCTCAAGTGCAGTCAAGCTTATTTCCACTATTTTCACTGTTACACTTGCACTGTTTTCAATTAACGTTTCCCAGTTCTCTATGACTTGTAACATTTGTCAAGGTTTATTCTCCTGTCTTCTGCTGTGATTTGCTGAACGTTTTTATGTTTAATGTTTCACATTAGTTAGAACATCTTTAGTTGACATTAGCCTTGAGGGTACTAAATAATTTTTTGCGAGAACTGAGATGCTGCTTATGTGTTAAGTAATGGCGTGCAAAATTCTTGTGTACTGATTTGTTAAAGAAATAATACTTTTGCTCAAACCATGATGATTCTGTAGTTCTTTAATTTGCCAGGCAAGAAATGTGCATAAGTACCCTTTGATTTTAGGGGTGAGGGAGATTTTGAGAAGACTTGACTATGACTCTATGGATGATGACTAATTTCCTTATGGTTTTGCTGCTCATTGGGATTTAGAATAAATTTCAGAATTGTACTTACTCTGTGTAATTTTGCATCTTACTTTGGATCATGTAAGAGCCTTCATTGCAATTGACTCTGTACTGCTTATTTTTAAAATTGGTAATTAAACTCTTTAACTCTTATTGATCTAGAACTCAAATATTGTGTGGGCCCCATTAATTAAACTGTTTTACCCTGCTAATCGATGTTTGGTGAGATACCTTAACAGGCAGCTCAATGAGTGGGAGAAGTCGGAAGGTAACATTTTGGGATGTTTGAGGTGTCTATATTATGGGGTACGGTTTTTGCTCCCACAGCAGCTAAGGAAATTGTGCCGGTGACAGTTCACAGCTGCACTTTATCATCTGTATTGGTTTCCAGTGAATAGAAATATGCTGTATTTCTGTTAAATTTACTATATTTATACCACAAACAATATATTGGAAAGATTCATAAAGACGGAGACAGATCTGGCCACACGCTTGCCTAATTATTTAGAGCCAATTGTGATAGACTGAGATTGGAGGCACTACGTGACATGAATAATAGGGTGTATTATGCTGTTGGGAAGGAAAAGTTTCCTGTATGGTGACAAACGTGCAACTGTGCCCTGAGGTACCCTAGTTGCAATGACATCTAGATCGCTGGTGGGGATTTTTTAGTCATGGACGAACACAGAACATGTGTTTTGTATCATTACATAGACCTGTCTCAGGGATTGCGGTCTTGCTGGACTAAGAGATATGCTTAAAACAGTACCCTCAGAGTGGTGAAAGGCTACTGCATTTATCAACCGTTACAAAAAACAAGAGCGGTGGTGGCAGCCTACTGTGTAGTGGTCAGTAGGAGTGAAGAGGTCTTTTGACCTCTGACACTGGAGTGAGGCCTAAAGGCCCACTCATGTAGAGTTCTGCTGCTGCGTGCTTAATTCAACCCTAGCCTACAGCAAGTTAGTATGCAGCACAGTGTAGCGCACATGGGGTTGCATGTGTGTGTTGTGTGCATGTTTCCCTGTGAGTGGTACATAACATGGAAGGCTCTAAGGGCCTGTTGCAAAGTCATCCTGTGCCCTGGGCACCCCCAACTTTTTGCTGACTGGTACTGGTGGTAATTGACACTGACTGACATTGGGCTCTGCCTAACCAGGTCCAGGGCCAGTGCCACACTGAAAGGAACACATTAGAATACAGTTAAAACACCTAACATACACTAGGGTACACTATGGTATGGTGGGGTACCCCTGTATTTGGCATGACCTACCCCATAAACCCCTAGTATATAATAGGGCAGGGGATTGTAACTGCCTATAAGTCCCCAGTACCCTGGGGCATGGTAGTTTAGAGGCCTGCAGCTTTTTATGCACTTGCATGTGTGCACTGCTGAAGCCTGAGGTCAGTTTAAAAACAGCCCTGGGTGCCAGGACTGCTTTTAAAAAGTAAATTGTGCCCAAACTCGAATTTGGTGGTAGGAGCACTTATAAATGTATAACCTACAACGTTTTGGGATATTAGGGACACCCAGGGTCTCCCCTAGGTATCCCAGGGTTGGGGGTCAGATATGTATAAGGTACACCCTTATAAAATTCGTTTTTATATGCCTGGGTAAAATGAAATTTCATATTTCACTCCCCACATTGTTGTAAAGTGCAGCTCAAATTCGACTTTGATGCTAGGAGCACTGGGGAAGAGGGATCTGCAATATTTCTACAGATTCAGGACCCCTAAAGTCTCTCCTAGTTGCTCATGGGGTGGAGTTCCTGTAGATCCCCACTGAAACCAGGAAAACCGTCACCCAGGCCCTCGTCACCAGCCGTCTGGACTACGTAAACGACCTGTATGCAGGAACCACAGCCAAACTTCAGACTCGACTCCAACGCATACAGAACACCTCCGCACAACACATCCTTCAACATCCCTCCCCACAGCCACATATCCGCCCACCTGAGAAATGTACACTGGCTCCCCGTCTGCAAGACGATCACGTTCAGGCTCCTCACCCACGCACACAAAGTGCTACACAACAAGGGCCCCGAATACCTCAACAACTGCCTCTCGTTCTACATCCCCATCCGCCAGCTCCGCTCCGCCAGCCTCACCCTCGCCACCGTCCCATGAATCCGCAGAACCACCACCGGAGGAATATCCTTCTCCTACCTGGCAGCCATAACATGGAACTCCCTCCCCACGCACCTACGACTGGCCCAGGACCATCTCACCTTCAGAAAACACCTCAAGACCTGGCTTTTCGAGCAGTAGCGACCCGCCCCCCTCCCTTCAGCGCCTTGAGACCCTCACAGGTGAGTCGCGCGCTCTATAAATGCACTGATTGATTGATTGATAGATATAAGGCAAGTGCATATAACATATATTTTTATAAACCCTTATGGTGTTACAAAACTGGCCCAAGTAATTTTTCCCATTGTAAATCCCATGCCCTATAGGTTAACATTGCAGGAAATGATTAAATAATAACTCCTGATAGGAAGGAGAAAGAGCTACCATTCTAAGACCTCTCAGATTAGTATTGCTAAATCCAACAATATCATATTGTTGAATTTCTCCTACAGTGTACATACAAGAAGATATAAGACTTTCTTCTTTGTAAGTACAAATTCAGCCTTCCAGTGGTCTGCCCTGATTGGTCAGAGTTAAGTGGATTAGCCAGGTTGCCTTGAAGAGGTGATAAAGAGCACCTGGGGTAAACCAACTTTGCTGGGAGGGCAGTGTGCTGTTCCATAGGAATACCAGGCCAGGGGGTGGAGTCGTAAACCATGCTCTTCAAAGGCAGAGGGGAGGCCTGGGTGTCAGCTACACTTTTACACTTTTGACCCAGAGTCATGTCTAGGCTTAAGGAAGGTATGTGCAGATGGTAGTGTGAGAGTCTAGGGTAATAAGCCAGTTCTGTGGGTGTGTTTAGCCAGGTCTTGACTCTCTGCAGGAAAATCAGCCATTGTGAATTTGGAAGATTTGATGCACTCTGGGGCAAAATAATGCACACTCTAAAGGATGTGGTCATTGCCATGAGGAGTTACCCTGCTCCCATTGGTCAGGAGTGACCTACTGCTTGAGCCAGAGAATTGTGAATACATTTCTGAGAGGGGCAGAGCCCTCCAGATCTGCTGCTTGAAACTTAATGAAGCAAGAAGTACCCTGCTGAGAAGATTTTGCAATGCATAGAATTCTAAGGCCTTACCTCCGAAGACTGCGCCATCTTAGACTACAGCCCTGTGGATTATCTTGCTGGAAAAGAACTAAAGAGTGGACTCCCTGAAAGCTACAGGTTAAAAGAGCTCAACTGGAGCATCCCCAACTAAATCTACACCTTGGAGTCCCATCAGTGGATTTGTAAGGGTTTTGTACCAGTGGATTGTGAGAACTGACCTTTTCAACTTTCAAGGACCATCTTGGAGCTTCCAAACCCTTGGAGTGAGCTTGAGACACTTTGGAATCATTGAGGAACTTCAGGAAGAAGTTCAAGAAGTTTGGAGAACTTTGGCCCAACTTTGAAAAAAGCTCCATAGAGGGACCGACTCACTTTGGCCAGCCAGGCCGCCTGTCTTCAACTGCGAGCCAGCCAAGCCAAACAGGTTCATCCCGCTAAAAGCTCCATAGCTCCAACTTCCAGACATTGACCGGGACTAGAGAAAATCTAGCAATTCGCTAGCGCTCTGGCATCCTCAGGATTACTGATTCATTCCTTCGGTGGCTGAACAGACGGAACTTGATCGCATATGAGCCCTAGCGACAGATACTTGGATCTTGATGCCAGATCGCTAGCAAATTGCAGCTGGTTCTTAACAACGAGGATAACAGAGGGACCCACGGGTTCCTAATCGTGCGAAGAGAGAATACAGAACACGCAAATTCGCTTATCCGGATTCTACAATAAGAGATTCTATAACTGCCGATTTTTCCATATTACCCTTCCTGGGTCCAATTAACAAAGGGCCCTTAGGCGCCACATCACTACCCCAACCAGTCCCATGTCCTGAAGAAGACCCGCATCAGACCCATGAATAGGGCGTTCATAGGGTCGAAACGTTGACGATATTAAACCATTGTACAAGTTGAGAAAATCCAGTTAACAAAAGCCAACTGAAGTGGCATACTGGACTAATTCAAAATCGAATACATAAACTGACCTACAAAATCCCTTTTCTTTCCCTCCCCCCCACCCCGCCTTCTCTCACCTGTATATAAATCACCACTCTTTTGTCACTTGTGCACAATATGTCACATTGCACTCATTGTATTTGATGAGCCGTTCAGTATAATTTATATTTGATTGCTGATTTACTCTTTATGCATTATCGTAGGGTGTCTATGAATGAAAAATAATTCAAAGATTAAAATCTTTAATTACCCTATCCGTTTTTGGTTTGGATTTGCATTTTAATCACCCTTTCAAATGGAATATTGATTGAAGTAACCTGCAATTACATTTGGAATAATTAATTTACACTTTGAAGCAATCAGGTTGCTTACCCGACAGAACCATTGTTTACACTAAACTGTATTGCCCAGGTTCTGAGGGATACTGGGTTACCCCATAGTAGTTTACGTGACTAGAACTGGGTTCTAAGGACTGATGGTCTCCCAGTTTGGTGAGTGTACATCACTCTGGGAAATCCAAGACCACCTGCACTGGAACCTGGAGCATCAGTGCCTACCTGCTTTCCAAGACCAACATACCCTTGAGGAAGAAGAGAATGCTTGCAAGGAGCAAGGTCCAGTGGGGGATCCTGATGAGTGGATCATTGTAGCGTGGTGTGAGTGAACAGCTGCTGCACCAATTGGACCATCACCCATGTGCAGATTCAAGTCGACGACCAGATATGCCAGAGGGGGCCACCGTAAAGAGAGCATTACTGTCATTCCAATTGGGTTAGATCCCATGTGAAAGGCAAAGTCAGCTACCCCATATACCAAAAGGGGGCTGCCATGAAGAGTGCATTACTGACGGCCAGATTGGGTGGTAGCCCTTGTGCTCAGTAAACTCAGAGACCCAGTGTGCCAAAAAGTGCTGCCTGGAAAAGTCAAAGACTGTCATGCCGATAGGGCCATAGCCCTCTTGCGGATTAATGTTAGTGAACCCATATGACAAAGTGGGCAAATGTGAAGAGCAAGGATCGTAGCCTGGCTTTGTTGGTGACAAGAGGTAAGGTTACTGTGGTGACCTGTGAGTACCCGAACACTGACTGAAACATTATAATCTGTACAATTCCCCCTAACCTGCAAGAGGGATCACAGGACCTTATCGCAACACCAGATGGAGTGCGGTGGATGACCATCTGCCAGTCCTGCAGAGCTGAAAGTACCACTTCAGCCCTCTGCAACGTCAGAGTGTGGAATGTTCCCAGAGTCTCTGGTAGAGCAAGCCCTCAAAAGCAGGGAAAATTGATCACAAGGCCAAATTGCAAAAAGGGAACGGGAGCACTATTGACTTTAGAAGCTTTGAAGTGGAACTCCTAAGATTCATACTTCTAGTGGATGCCTAACCTCAATGTCCTCTATCTTGAATGGGGAATAACCTCTACTACTAAAGAGCATAGATGGAAATGGAACTCAGGCCCCTACCTATCTTACACTAGAATACTCATCTTAGGTGATCTGTGTGTACTATTTGCGTGTGCTCTAGTTCACTTTGTGTGCGTATATAAACACTCTTTTTTTCATAAAAGTCAATATTTCACTGGGTAATCATTTATTCCTGCTATTGAATATATTTGAGTTGAAGCCTCAGTTCATCCCATACATCTACCTCCCCCTGAGAAGCTTTGGACTGCTTGACCATGCTACCACTGAGAGTTAAGTGCTAAAGGTGTACTTGCCCAGTTGCCCTGAACCCATAGTAGGTCAGGCCCCAGGACATCACAAGTAAAAGGCCCCAACCTGCATGGTTGGGCCCAGCAGTTCCTGCTTGTCCTGTGGCCCTCTGAATTGGTTCTAACATATGCACAGCATGACGATAATTAGATCTATGAAGAATGTTACTCATGGCCTTAATCATCACACTCTGTGCTACAACTCTCAGTCCATGTCTCCTATCTGGGTAAGCGCCTCTCTTGGCTCTTGCTTTTAACCTGAAATATGCATAACACACTAGGCAGGATGACATCACAAATGCAGCATCTAGGTCGGATGATCCAGTCATGCTTCCTTTGAGCAATGTGTAAAGTTTTTATGCAGTACTGAAACAGTTCTCCAAGTAGAAAATTGGCAAAAGTGTGTTAAGTCAAATCTATTGAAGTGTGGGGGCAGAAGGGGTACACTCTAACACCAGCCAAGGGCTAGGAGCTTGGGGGCATCCCTTGGGACTCAGGGTAGATCCTGTTGGTACTGCTCACCTGACAATTGCAGGTAAAGGCCTCTGTAAGCTTATTGTGTCCCCGTAGCTCAAACAGGAGGTCAGTCAACTGACCCTTGGAGTCACTTCTTGCAACGTGGGTACAAGGCAAGCAGGTCCAGTCTTCATTCTGATTTCAGACAGCCGGACAGTCCTTCTGTGATTTTCACAGGTCCAGATGTGTTTTGAGGAGAGGCATGTGGAGTCACTTTTATGCCCAGTGCCAGCCTGTGGGTGGAGGGTAAACCTTTGTCCACCCTCTGTGCCAGTTCTGGTCAATTGCTATTGTAGTATAGTTCCTATATTCCCAATAGGCTCTGCGCATTGGAATAGTGTATCATGTAGCTTAGACGTATGACTGAAGTCGACTAGGTATCTACCGAATATACTAAACATAATTGCGTGTGTGCCAGCTAGCTCAGAGGTCACTAGAAACTTTCTCGAATAAACAAGAAGGGATTAGTTTCTGACAACCGCTTAAAACATGACAACTTTGTTCCCCAAGAAATATATCTCTAGAGTCGTGGAAACAATAGATAGTTATTTCACTCAGTCAATCGTGCATGCTTCGTTTCACCAGAGGTGCAAAGAAATAGAGAGACGGGCGTTTTCAATAAAAGGGTATTTATTGAACAGTCTTCTTTCTCAAACATAAGAAATGAACTGCTTCAATCGTAATACTTGCTGTAAAGTATAAAGCATATAATACGAAGAGTATTATAAAATAATACTGTAAAAGCATGATATGGTTTCTAAGCCATAGATACCTAAAATGTATAAAATACATACAGTGATAAATAATGACTAAAAGTACTCAACTGGTGTTTCTAAAATACACCTACCCCGGTGTACCTAACCTAGGTCTAGTACAAGAGAAGAAGTAAGTGGGGTGTAGCCTAGTTTTAGTATTAGTTGCCAAGAATCTATTCCAAGAATTCTAAGCCTGGGCATAGTAGCACTACATGTAGCTTCTGCGTATCGTAGCTGAAGACACTGTGTACTTGTCTGTACTGTGCTAAAATTGCAAAAAGCTTCCTGTACATGACCAGATATGAAAAAATAAGCTTTCCTATCTTTATATGCTCAAATACATATAGCACTTCCACAATAGTGAAACTGGAAAATTGGCACGCAGTGGGAGATGTGATGATTTTGGGATCCTCCCTAACCTAGGGAGAGTACCAAACAGATGCCTTGAAAACAAAAAAGCACATCTTATTGAACGATTTAGTTGTGGTCCCATCCTCTTAGGACAAACCCAAACACAGTTATTGGCAAAAAAAACATTCCCAACCAAAGGCCCTGCAAAACATTATGGGATGAAATTAGCAGTGGGCAGTGAATATTATATAGTATACAATATCAAAAGAATTCTACAAAGAGCTGCAGTTCCACTGGTCGTCCCTAGATGTCCCTCACGAGTCAAATGCAAATGCTTGATGAAAGGGTTTCAATGGTTTTGCATTTCACTCGTGAGGGACATCTAGGGACAACCAGTGGAACTGCAGCTTGATGTAAGAATAATTTCAATGCTTTGCATTTGACTTGTGAGGGACATCTAGGGACGACCAGTGGAACTGCAGCTCTTTGTAGAATTATTTTGATATTGGATACTATAGTATTCACTGCCACTGCTAATCCTGTCCCATAATGCTTTGCAGGGCCTTTGGTTGGGATTGTTTTTTGCCAATAACTGTGCTTGGGGTGGTCCTAAAATGATGGGATCACCACTGAAGTTCAACAAAATGTGCTTTTTGTTTATGCTCTTTGTGTTCAAGGCATCTGCTTGGTGCTCCCCCTAGGTTAGGGGGGACCCCAAAATCATCAGCTCTCTCATTACCTAACATTTTCAGTGAAAAAGTTCATTTTTGTGAATTGTTTATATGCTATTCAGCATGTAAAATTGCTTTTCTAAATAAAACATGAAATGACAGTAATGAAATGGCTCTAAATTTACAGAAGAAAAAGGTCGAGACCATTTCATAGCATAATATATAAACAGTTAAAGGTTTTATGAAATGATGCCAAATATTTGTCTATAGGAAGTATCAAACGAATCTAAGAATAGTTCTACTTTAAGCAGATTACTTTGTGTCAAGTGAAAAGGGTCTATTCTGGGATGAAGAGAAAAAAGTTTTCAAATGTAGATTGTAGAAACATAGACTTCCCAAGTTAGAGGGTTTGTTTTGAAAAACCGAAGGCCGAATTTCAGAGTTCATGGAACGCTGTGTGCACTTTCAAAAGTTATTCTCGGTGTCGGGAGAAAACATCAAATCATCTAAGCTGGCAAAGAAGCCGTCTACCAAAGTTGGTGAAAGTGGATCTACTTCATCAAGTAGATCAAATGTGCATAGATGTGAAGCATTGCCGTCAGCGTCAGTCGCATTAGGAATGTTCGATGTAGATGGTACCTGTGTGCCTGTTGTTCCACGTACCTCACCAAGAGCTGGATTTTCTGGTGAGATCTCAATTAATGACGTCATCAGGATTGGCAGCCGTTGGGGGCAACACGATGCATGAGTCATTACCGGACCTAGCAAGGCGTCACCATCCGTTGGCAGTGCTGATGGAAGTGTAAGACAGATGTCTAACACGCATTCTTCTCTGCAAAACAGGCATCGTAGAACAGGTAAGATGCAATCTTGCCAGATTGGTCTGAATGAAAGGAACCAAGTGGTATTCAGATCTCTTAAACGAGCCAAGCCAAGAATCTGTGTAATTCTGTCATGATACCGCATGGCGAGGGGAGCTTGTTCCATGGTAGTCTGGGTATCGTTGGTGACTGGACTTGCCATATCAGAGCAGGAGAAATAAAAATAGAATTCCTGCTACAAGTCCCAAAATGACATGCAGACTGCCGAACACAGAGTGCACGAAATCTAGAAAAATGCTGAGGACTGCTTCGAATGGTGTTAACAGTCCCGAAAAGATCGACTTAAATACATGTGCGATGCCACTGGTATCAGACATGTATAAGATTTGAACTAACATTTCTGCGAAATGTACTGGGCAGTTTGTTGATAATAATCCATGTATCTCTGCAGAAGTCCTTGCAACTTGCAGATCATACATTTCTCTAGATGAGGTCAGTGGCACAGTTTTTTGCAAAAGAATGGCTTTCATGCTGCTTAAAATATCAATTCGTATAGAAGAGATATTCAGTGAAGGCCATAACGCCGTCTCCCTGTCTGTAGTACTCTTTGAATACAACACTTGCATACAACAAGTGACCCTGGCTGACACACTAACCAGATAGGCTCTTCCTGTGATCGTTGAGCATAACGTAGCTCCCATTGGAAAGCTGCCTAAAATTTGGTTCTTTCATGGCCGCTGGAGTACCGTGCATGTGGCAAGAAAGGTTATTTAAAGATCCTTCGCAGGCTCCATGTAAATTAATACCTTTACATACAAGTGTACAGCTTAGTGAGTTTTTACAGTTCTTTGTACTAAGAAATACCTCTTTTCCCCCACTCCAACATTTGTGTGTATATGGTAAATTCCAGGTTGACTTTATGTATCCTTTACCCAACCTTTCATACAGGCCTGCTTGTATGTGCTGTAGACAATACTGAAATTGGAAAATCGTCACTGGTATTGAGATGGTGCCATGTATTATCCATTCAACTACAGGTTTCCCAGAAACTGTCAATGGTAATCTTTCCAGTTTTTCAATGCTCAGCACCGTATAGTCTGCTCCTCTTTGTGCCAAAGAGATTTGTTTATCTGTAAGGTTAAGGACAGTAAGCAATGACATGGTATTGATTAGACGCCATGGCACATAACCTGAACGGAGATTTTGCAACGTCCAGCCTAGTAGCATCATAGAACACAATTAAGACTGGCCATGTTGTAACATTAGCAAATCCTGTTCTATTATGTCAATGGCAGATGATACAATACTGCCCAAAGAATAAATTTTGGAGGACAGAGTCGTTAACCCATTGTCCACTATAGAGAGTGCTTTCTCTAAACTAATATGATCAATTTATCGTATTTTTTCTGCAGTTTCCATTTGCGTTTTTTTCCAAGCTTCGTTGTACGCAGCGTATATACCGGCGTATATGAAACGTTTTTGTCGTTGTTTGCGAGGCCTGAGTAAGAAGTCGCGCAAGTCAACGTCTTCTTTAAGTAAAGTTAAGTGTTGTTTAATTTCTGGAAGTGTGGATTTCTGTAGCCAGTCAAGGTATAGTTTTCCTACACTGTATGTGGTGACTATCCCTGGATGCTGTCTCTGGGAGTACCTTGGATCTGGCCTATTAATTTTGAACCCTTCTGTTTTATTCATGAATCTATCTTGACAGTTATTTGTGTCTAAGGGCCAGATTAACCATTGTTTCCAATCAGGATTGGTTCTGTTGTGTTTCAAAATTTGCTTCACGTCTACCTCCTCATCTGCAGTGTCATTACTGTCAGGTGTGGCCTTAGGTATGGACAGTATGGACGGTTTGCTTAAATCTTTTATCTTAGCTAAGCCAAGACATGATGTTTGTTGAACGGTGTCATTCAAAAATATGATTTGTTCTGGTACAATGCAGGCTCTGAACAAGGCTTCTAAACCCTGCACCTACCATTCTTTTGTGCCCCAGACAGTTTTTGTCTCAATGTTGTCTTTCCAAAAGTTAAAACCTAAGGTAGACAGCTGAGCATACAAGTTTGCAGAATACATTGTTTAGTATTGGTCAACATCGTTTTCATTCCTGTCTTATTCACATTTTTTAAATAAAACGTTTCTGGGTTTGTGACATTAAAACCTGTAAAGTATGGAAATTTGTCATAGAATGTTTTAGAGCTGCCTTTTGGCGGTGTTGGACAATGTTCCCAATGATTGTAAGTAAAACCATTTCTAGGATTTGCAGATTTGTGCAAATAATGGTGACCAAAATGATTGTAACAATACAGTTCTTCATAACTTGTTGAACCTTCTAAGTGTTCATGTTTTTGAAATGTTGCTGACATTCCTAAGTCTGACATCATATTATTAACAGTTTCAAAGTCCCAATCATCTGAAAATGTGCTTGATGAAACAAAATCACTTAAATAAACCTTACACTGGTATCTTCAACAGCTCCACCGGGCCATAAATGTCATAGTCAGTTGTGTCCCATGCTATACCACCAGGTATAGGAAGGGCTGTGATGTTCACTGATGACAAGTCTCTTCGCTCACGATGAGTTGATTTGTAAGGTTGCAGGAGTAAGTTGATGTTCTTACTTGCTGTGTCCATTGTACTGTATTTTCCATCTATCATTCGTCCCAAACTTAAAACCAGAATGAGCCATAGTAGTAAAAAAAGTACACCCAATCCTATCCAAAATTCAAACCATAGTCAAACCAGATATGTTTTCTCAAGTTGATGAAAGAGTTCTGTTATTTTTTCTTTGAACGTTTTATTAACTGGCGTTGTTTCAAGTTCACTGGAATCCTCAGTTATCAAAGTTGATAAACTAGCCAGAGGCAGTTCTGTCCATAGTTGGTATCGCATCCGGATTCTTTGAAATCACTGGAGCTGTTTCTTCCTTTGTCATATTAGTATAGTCAGAGGCTATATCATTGTAGACAGGTGTTTCTTGATGAACTGTTATTTGGGTATCAAGAGGGACGAGTTCCATAGATTTGTTACTTAGTCCTTCTTTTCTCACTGTAGGTTTATCAAAGGTGATAAATCTTTCAGTTTGCACCTCTTGAATGGTAGCCATATTTGGTCGTCTGCTACTTCTTGGGAGTCCACTGGGCCTACTACTTATTATTGGCCACATGATGTGGTTTTACCAGGTCAATTGATACTGTTCTGTTCTCCCTTTTACCAGCAAGCGGCAGTAGTAACACTGATCTTGTTTCAAGAATTGCTAATACAGGTACTGCTTTTCTATAAGAAGGCCCAAATTCATTCTTCACCGCGATCTTTCCCCTGACTAGATCCCCAATCTTTGGAATCGAGACAGGTCTTGCTGGGAGAGGTGGCTTTTCTTCAGTGGCCGTTGGCTTTTGTGTTGTGTTACTCAGACTTCTTCTTGTTTAATTTAAGTCCTGTAAAATAGCCAAACGGTCTTTGATATCAAAGGGTTTCTGTTCCACCACTAAAGTTTGACAATCAAGGTCCTGGATAAGCATTCCAGTACCAAATAATAATTCATATGGAGTGTAGTAGTAGTAGTAGTAATAGTAGTAGTAGTAGTAGTAGTAGTAGTAGTTTATTTGTTGATTAATTAAAATCATTACAATCAAGTAAAGCAAGAAAAAGCAAAAACAAACAAGCATATATACACAAAACTATTAACATCCTAGGAAAGATCCGCCAATTATGAGTTGATAAATGACAGAATATTAAAAACTTTAAAAATTATAATGCCTTATGCTTACTAAGGTGCCTTATGCTAGCAGTGAATATCATTTTAGCAGCATCTAATTAAAGTGACATATGTTAGCAGCAAATAGTATAATTGCAAATATTTTGCTATTGACCATTCGTAAACGGTAATAGTGTGCATTATGCTTACTAAAGTGACATATGCTAGCAAAAAATACTGTTTCAACAGCCTCTAATTAAAGTGCAATGTGTTTGCAGCAGATGTTATAACAGCAACAGTAGTTAATGTAATGCAATCTATGAGCTGAAATGGCTTTTAGTGAGAACATATTTACAGTACCAGTAGTTAGCCATTTAACAATTCACACCAACAAAACAAAATGCAATTTTCTTCAATACTTATCAACAGGCTCCTCATATTAGTTTAAGCTACTGGTACCCTAAACTCATATAACATTGTTCTTCAAACAACCTTTAACCCTTATATCTAGAGCAAAGTGCATTATGCATACTAAAATAAAAATCCTTTACAATAAAATTAAGAAACGTGAACATTGATTAAAACTTATACAAGCATATTTAAATGACACTAACGATGCCTTAATATAACATCTACTGTTCTAGGGCAATACTAAATACCATATTTTTTAAAATAAGTAATATGATCTCCCTTTTCAGAAAAGACATTTTTAAAAAAAGCTTTATTGCCAAGCCAATTGTTTTCCTAAACTATTTTGCCATGGAATTCATTTGCTTGGACTTTCAATTATATGAAAAAAAATTCTGCAATATTGATGAACAAAGAGATGAACAAAGAGATGAATGAGTTTAATGTTGTCCCCACTTAAACAGGCAATAATTGCATTCCTGCATGTTCTCACTCCCAATTCATTAAAAATCGGTTTGAGGATGGACTTCCGAGCACCTGCCAGAGCTGGGCATAAGGTTACAATATGAATTAAAGTTTCCACACTTAGCTCACACAGCCTGCAGATACTTGATGACCATTTATTCTCCCATTTTGGTAATCCATCTTTTGTTGGATATCTTCCCAACCTTAAGTGCATAAATGTATTCTTAATCAGAGGTCTTAAATTATATGACAGATAGGGTTGGGGCGGCAACCTACCAAAAGAGTTAGCTATTGTCCCCCCAATTTTTTTTTTTCTTCAAGTCCTCCTTATCCGCTATAGTAGTTAGTAATGCAGCCATTTGATTTACTTCTTTCTTAAAAACTATTTTACTCCTTATTTCATCTTCTATTTTTGAACATTCATAATTGCATAAGCATTCATTTAAATATGACTGCCAATTCCTCGAATATTCACCTTATGAAATTTCATGCCAGCGCAGCTTTGCTAAAGATCTGTCCTCTGATCGGACTAATGATAATAAGGACTTTAAAATGTAGATTGACGTGCCAGTAATTGGTTCTTCAACCCAAATTCTAATCTTATATTGGCACGAGTAATGTATTTAGGGATCTTAAAAACCGCTTTATATGTCTTAATTTCTATATCCTCTAGTACTTTCACGTCTTTGCCCCTAAAGATGATGGAGCAATAGTCCAAGGATGGAATTAACTTTGCTCTCATCACCCTCATTAGGTGTTCATAATTAGGACATGATAATTTGTCTCTCAATTTTCCAAAGGCAAAGGCGAGAGAGGAACCCCTTGCTTCAAGATTGTTAAAATGCTGCCTAAATATCAATCCAACTTCAAAAGTAATGCCCAGGTATTTATATGTTTTAACGTTTTCAATTACCAGGCCGTTGATATTCCATTCTTTTATTCTCGATTTGCCTTTTCTCATAGTCATTATTTTTAGTTTTTTTGTATTAATTGTTAACCCATTTCGTGTGACAAGAATTAAATGAGTCGATTAACCTTTTCAACCCTATAACTGTTTGGCTCATTAAAATGGTATCATCTGCTTATTGCAGATATTTAATCTCTTTACCATAAATCGAAGGCGAGTGCGAGTTAACATTTTTAAAATGGGCTGGGAGATCGGCCATAAAAAGATTAAAAAGGCAAGGAGCCAAAACGCAGTCTTGTTTCAATCCGACATTTGTAGCCAAACGACGGGTCGTATGTTTACCGTTGCCAATTTTGACCTGTACCCTAGCGTCAAAATATAATAATATAATCATTTTTAATACTGTTTCTGATATTCCCCAGTTCCTTAACTTCCACCAAAGAATATTTCGCGGCACAGAATCAAAGGCGGCTTTTAAGTCTATGAAGCACACATACAATTTTTGCTTCCTAGGTTTAGCTCTTTTACCTAATAGTGTTAATAAGATCAAGTTGGTGTGAGCTGATTCTCCCTTTCTAAAACCAGTTTGAAAGGTGGGAATCAGCTCCTCTTTTATGGCCCATGCCTCTAAATCATCAAGCAGGCAACTAGCAAAGATCTTTGCATCTACATCTGTAAGTGTGATTAAGCGATAATTAGCCGGATTATCCTGGGGGCTATATTTGTATATTGGTTGAATGATACTTCCATGCCATGATAACAGAATAGGGCCTGATTGAAGTACCTCATTAAACAGAAGCATTAATAGCTCCGGCCAATTCCTTAATTTAGCTTTAAATATGGCATTCGGAATACCATTTGGTCCAGGCGCTCCATTGGATCTGATCTTATTTATCGCTTTTTTTACTTTATCGAGCGACCAGGGCTCAATATCCACACTATATTGAAGATGAGTACTATGCTGCCTCCCTCCATTTTCTGTATTATACCTACTAGTAGGACCATTAATATTACCCTTGTCGTACGGTGGGCATTGTGTATCAATTTTTAAATTAAAAACGTTCACCCAACTTGCTTCATCTGGAGTGATTCCCCCCAGAGAATTTCTTGGCAGATTATTAAGACTTCTTTGGACCCTATTTAGATGTTTGACCCACCCGTCACCCGAACCTAATACCCTAGCTTTTATAGATTGCTTTATGTCACGTTTTTTTCTTTCCACTACCGCATTTCCCTCGGGATGGAAGGGGCTTGAAAACCGCAATGCAACGCCCAAGCTGGCTATGGCCTCCTTGTAAGCTTGAGAGCTAAATGCAGGACCCTGGTCCGAATGTAGCGTGCCGATTGCGTATGTGCCGATAAAGACTCGCAAATCTTTTATAACAGTTCTGGCGTCAGCCGAGCGCTGGGGCCACATCAAAATGAATCTTGTCTTAATATTTGTGGGACCACGTACGTCTATGGCGACATCTGCATGTAGAAAGCCTGATGCTGTCTAACAATGGTGTCTGGACTAGGCTGGCTAAACTGTAGTCAGGTACCTGGTGGTTTTCGAAGCTATGATCTTTGTAACAGGTGTCACAGTTAATTTTGAATTTGTAAACTTCGACGCTCATTCCCGGCCACCAGTACATCTCTTCTAATTCTTTTAGAGATTCTAAGATCCCTTGATGTCTCAGACCCTTTCCCATATGTGCTTCGTGAACCAAAGCACCTCGCTGGTTCCTGTTTGGGATTACTCTGTCCCCCACTCCAGGGATTCCAGCAAAAGGAGGTAACGCTGCATAGCTACCTTCCATTGAAAATTTGACTGCTAGCATAGTTTCACCGTCTATTTTTGTTTTTGAACGAGTGATTGCAGCTACCAAAGCCGTTGGCACAGCTGCCTTTGCGGCTTTGTCAGCCAATGAATTCCCTTCAACGTGAATGCCATCAAGCTGATGACTCAGTGTATGAATCACGTGAGTCTTTAGTAGTTCTTTTTGCAAAATAACTACTTGTTCCCATAGTAGTTAATGCTTAATTGTGCCACCTTTTGTATTTTTGAAACCATTTTGTACCCAGGGTCTGCAGATATTCAATATAATTCCTGACACAGTTATATGAATCGCACACTATCAGTGTGGGGAATTCGCGATCTGTATTTTCAAGCGCCATCTTTAAAGCCTGTAGTTCAGCTCGCTGAGCTGTACAGTCTCCGAGTGATTGAGTTTTAGTGACCATTGGTCTAAATTTACCTTCGCGTCAGCAACCTTTAACAATCGCGCACGCAGCACTATAAGCTTGTTTACCCCCAATCGCGGGTTGTGCTGAGCCGTCTCTATATATAATACAGCCGTAATGTTCAAGTGGCAGAATTTCAGTCGGGAGAGGACATTCTAATTCGTATTGTAGGAATTCTTGTGTTTTTGAATACGGGTCAAAAACGTATTCAACGTCTGTTGCAGCAAAAGAATTAACCCATTGTATCCATCTCGGATGTAGAGCTTTAGCATTAGGAATGCTTGCCTTTGTCACTGCCTCTAAGGCAGGTACAGGTGTAACGATTTTAATGTGTTTACCCTGTGCGAGGGTTCTTTCTTTTGCTACTGCAGTCTGAACCGCTGTCAGTATCTTTTCTGTTGAAGTGAATTTCATTTCAGCTTGTGTGTACAAGTGTGACTTGTATGCTATTGGTACCATCTCACCTTCGTTAAAAGTTAGGTATGTAAATCCGCATCTCGCTGGGATGATTCGGATCACTAGGTTATGTACGTTGTCGCGTGTTTGTAACTGTGCTTTTGCTAACATGTCTGTTTGCATTGAACGCAAAATTTCTGTGTGTTTTTGTGTCCAATTAGTAGGTTTGAAATCAGGTTGGATTAGTTTGTAGAGAGATTTAACCCTTTCTGCATAGTTTAGAACATAAGTTTTCCAAAATTCAAGAAACCTAGAATTGACTGTAAGTTTTTCAGCGTTTTTGGAGGTTGGAGCAGCGTACTTTTCTCTAAAAAGTTTGCTGCCAGGCTTTTGCCTTCACTTGATAACTCATATCTCAAAAATAGGACGTTGAGATGGGCAAATCAGGATTTCTTGAAAGTGAATTTATACCCTTCAGAAGCAAACCAAAGTATTACGGTGTTCACTCTTTTCAAGTGTACGTCCAAATCATCATCTGTAAGATGATGTCATCGACATAGGACAATGCCTCATCATCTTACATTTGTAGTAACTCTGTTACTCTGGCTGAAAATAACCCTGGACTATTCTTGAATCCCTGGGGGAGACGGCAACATTGTCCATGCGCCCCTATTATGGAGAAAGCGGTCAAATACCTGCTTTCAGGTGCAATGTTTTGACAAAAGAAACCATTTGAGATATGCACATTAGTAGCCCACAGTGCGACGGCTGACTGCTATGCAGTGATGATGGATTGCTTATGAAAACCAATACCGTATGAAGGAACAAAATTCAAGATGAACGCTTAAATCGAGCACTTGAATCTGTGTGCCTTCGCACACGAGTGTGGTTGTGTGATCTAATGAATAGATAAGCCACTCGCAGTCGTGTTCTGCAGAAGCCTTCCCTGTCTTGGTAACCAGCTCCAAACCGAACTTGCCTTGTGACCTGGGAGCCCGTGTGCTCGGTCGCCATCTGCCGTGAGGAGACCACGCCTTGAGACCGGGAGCGGGACTGCGAGGACCAGAGGTGCTTGCTCAAGATCATACCGCGCACCTGGTGCCTCTTCCCGCCCCCCTCCTCTTATTTAGCCCAGCCTCCTGACGTGAACGCGGGACGCGCGCGGACGGAAGCGCGGGCGAAGACCGGGCAAAGAGCGGGCCGTTTGAGGCCGTTAGAGTACGGGAGAGTATGGTCGGGGCCCTCCCCCCTTTGCCTTAGTTGATCCCCAACCAATGAAGTGATGAGCACTAGAGAAACTAGAAGCAAAACTACACTAGCCGCGGCGGGAGTCGCAAAGGGCCCCATTGATAATTACTTTGTCAAAGCCGGATCTCTTCTGATTGATGAAATCGAGGTTTTGGAGAGACGAATTTCCCAGGAAATTGACTGGGTCAGGAGATCCTCAATAGGGCCAATGGCCCAAGCAAGAACCCCGGAGGGGAGGCTCGTGTCTACAATTAGTGCAATGACTGACCCGGGAGTACATCAATTCCCCAGTGTTTCAACAACTGACCCTGATTTTACAATCGAGGCCCCCATTGAACTTGAGGACATGAGCTTAATGGCCCTCCCAAACACTCAAATGCTCCAAATTTCACCAGGAACCCTTAATCCAACTCTGGAACCCAATATAGTGATAGTTAATGACAAAGAGTCTAGCTCTGACAGAGATAGGGGGTCAGGGAAGGTGCAATACAAAAAAAGAAGAGGGGGACAAACCAAAGAAGATAACAAGACAAAGTCTCCAAAATCTAAATCATCGAGGGGAAAAGGGGAGAAAGGAGGCACTACAGTTATTAACTTAGAGGAGCCGGGCACCACAATTTCCCCGGCTACAATTATCACTCCAGTGGATAACTCCAGCGATGACATCACACTGGAGGATATTGGTACACTTCTCAGGTCCCTACTGAGCCCTCTTGAAGCTCGATTGATCAAGATCGAAGCCAGGCTAGTTAACATCGAGAAATCTACGGTGCAACTAGCTGATTCGAAAAAACATGATCCCAACGGATCTAAAGCAGTGAAAGGGGGCCCTGATCCAAAGTTTAAAAAGGGTAACGAATCCACTCTAGTTGTAAAGAACAAGTTACCCTCTACTGGCTCTCAAAACCCACAAGTCAATTCAAACAAGACATTGCAACTCCCGGCCAACCCCAACACCAATAACGTCCTTTCAACATCTCAACATACACTAATTGCTACTCCAACTACTATCCCCCGACCTAAAGATACTGCTCCTATCCCGACTGATAATATGGGCGATTCAACACTTATGGGAGAGAAATCCAACCCCATCCGCAAACCAAAACCTGTCAACCTTCCTCCAGAGGCTGCCCCTTACACCTTAGTCCTGGCAGGGGTTCCAGAATTAAAACCTATGACAACAGAACCAACATCTTCACTTAGGAACAAGGTTGTTAGCTGGCTATCCACATATAGACCGCTCCCGAGAGGAATAACCAGTGACATCTCTATGGTCAGGCGGGCCACCTGGGTGGGATATTCTAGAAAATCTATAAGGGGAGACTGTGTCCTGGTCACTTTCAGAGAGCCGGGCACAGCTGCTTATATTTGTGCCTGGACTTCTGACGACCAAGGCAGTAACATCCAACCCCTTCCTCTCTCATTTTTCTATCCATCAAGTGTATACAACTTGGAGGATCAGAGATGGGGGTACCACCAAGAGTTGCTGGATGACTGGGAAAGTTGTCGCAGGGAGAGAAGCGCTCCACTTTATCACAGGGGAAGACCTATAGACGACTTTTTACCGCACGGGGAGGAGGCAGGTTGGGAAACTATTACAAGGAGGAGGGGCGGAGGGGGAGGACTTATTAGAGGAATTCCAGGGCCCCATAGAATGCATTATCCAGTCCACTTCCCTACCTACAATAGATTTAGTAGCTTGGAAATGGTAGATTGACAATCGGAAAATGAGGGGTGTGGATCGACCACATCACATTGGATAGGGAACAGTACGCTCCCAGTACCCACATCACACACAAGGGCACAAAAGGTATTGGAACTAAACCTAGCTCTAGAACCGATCAAAGAGGATCCGACTGAGATCCATACTACTCCAAGATTGGCTCTGCGTTACTCATCCCCAATCCAGACGGCTACTCCGGAGAGTAGTGTAGTTAACACCATTTCCAAAGGTTCATCTACTACTGATCTATATTCCCTAGTTCTGATTTCATGGAACGTCGCGGGTCTAGCTAGTAAAATTGACTGCACAGAGTGGGGTTCTTTTATTAGTTCCAAATATATGCTACTTTTCCAGGAGACCTGGGCGCGTGAGGAACTCTCTTTTCAGGGATACGCAGCCTTTTCTAAACCTGCCAAGTGGGGGGGAAGGGGCAGGCCATCGGGAGGACTCGCGACATGGGTAGCAACGGATCTAGGCTTCCAGGCTACCTGTTTGGAGACAGACTCCGACGATATTCTGGCCGTCCTATTAGAATGGCCAAATTCCTCGAAATTGGTGGTCGTCAACATATACTCAAGACCGGTACCCATGTCAAAAGAATCTAGTACCCTAGAGGAACTCTCTGCGTTCCTCGATGGCATTCCATGGGAACTCCCATGCCTGGTGGGAGGTGACCTAAACTCACAGTACAAACCATTACCAGGCTTACGTGATGGCCCCTCCTTGGAGGAAGATTCTTGTTGGCTTGTTCCTGTGACGGCGGCGCCTCCCCCCAGGGCCTGGACCCCCCTGGCCTTGCAGATAACTGCCCTTACTCTAAACCAAGGCTTGAGGGCCTGCAACGGCCGCTGCAAATCAGACATACCAAGCATCTATACTTACAACAAATCCCGTAGTGAATCGAGACTGGATTATATCCTTGTCAAATTATCAATGTGGTCACAAATAGTCGATTTTAAAGTCATTGAGAGAAGGGATAGTGACCACAATGCCCTGGAACTATCCTACTCTTTACCGGGGAATGAGGTTACAACGCTTGGTATTGATAAAGATAAGTCAGGACTCCTACTAGAAAATAATCGGAGAAAAGTCAGGTGGGAGAAACTGGCAACTAGTGGAGACAAAATACCTAAATTATATTCAAGGATTATCCCGCTATTGGAGAGGGCTTTTCAGATAGGGAAGGATGTGGAAGGAGAGCCAAATAGAGAAAAGCTCGCCCAGATACATGCAGATCTAAATAGTACGCTAGAGCTAGATTTGTTCTCAAAGGCAGGGAAAAGAAAAGCACCGTTAGCTAAGACGACCTGGTATAATGTTACTTGCAGGGAATCTAAGGCCAAATTGATACTTGCAATAAAGGGGCGTAAAAGCAGGGAAGAAATTCAAGCCAGGAGAAGGTCCTATAGAAAGCTCCTGGCGAATGCGAGGGCTGAATGGGATCAAAAATACTGGGAAAACCTCTCAAGATCCCTAACCATTAAAGACTCGCGCAAATTTTGGCGTATAGTCTCTAATGGTACAGAGGACCTATCCTCAGCAATCGAGCCTAACATAGCACCCAGTCTATGGCAGAGTCACTTTCAGGCGCTGTACTCAGTAGAGGAAGGGTCTCCCAATTTAACTAACAGTATGGCTGCCCCAGATTCAATTGGTGACCCCTTCACTGAAAAAGAGGTGAGGGTGGCCATAGCTGGTTTGTCCGCTGGGAAAGCGCCTGGTCTCGATGGTGTACCTGGGGACCTGTTCAAGCAGGAACCAGGGATATGGGCCCCATATCTTACATTGATATTCATTGCCATCCTGGGGGGAATGGAGGTCCCGGACACTTGGTTGGGAGCAGAGGTGGTTCCAATTTATAAAAAGGGGTCCCCTCTGCTCCCAGCCAATTATCTCCAATCAGTCTTATTGATATATCCCAAAAGCTTTTTGGAAGACTGATTTTGGACCGGTTACAGGATTGGATAGAGGAGACGGGTATCTTAACTCCTTACCAGGCGGGATTTAGACAGGGGGTCTCCACAATAGACCAAATTTTTAGGCTCAACCTCTTATACTGGAGGACAGCAGTAATTGAGGGCGGCACCTTGTATACTGTCTTCGTAGACTTGCGTGCCGCCTTCGATTTGGTTCCTAGGGCGAAACTATGGAAAGTTATGGAGGAGTTGAATGTCCCTGGTGACATCCTGGCAATCCTGATGAGATTACATCACAACAACTATGCCCGCGTTAGGTGTGGCAAAGGTGGCAACTTAACCGTAAGATTCCCCGTTCGCAGAGGGGTAAGGCAGGGTTGTGTGCTCGCACCGACCCTGTTTTGCCTCTTTGTGAACGGGGTAATTGCCCACCTGACCAGGATTCCCAACACTGATGCCCCAAAATTGACTGGCAGCAGGGTGCCTGCAATTATGTTTGCAGACGACACCCTGCTGCTGTCTAAATCCCCTATGGGCATTCAACGTGTTCTAGACGGGTTCATGCAGTTCTGTTTAGAGCGGGGACTTGAAATTAACCCACAAAAAACTAAATACATGATTCTCAACCCCAAGCTCCAAAATCGTGCACCTCCTAGGTTGGGAACAGTCCATTTGGAACGGGTGCATACAATTGAATATCTGGGGATTACTCTTAATGAAAATTTAACGTGGTCGGCTCACCAGTCAAAAGTGAACATCAAACTGGCACAGTTGGTGGGTGGCACTATGAGACTGGTGAACAAATCTCCATACCGGCCACTTAGCCCCATTATTCATATCTATAAAGCCCAAGCCCAGGGGGGTGTTACATATGGGGGTGAGCTGTGGGGTCATATCCCATCACCTAAATTATTAACAACTGAGAACAAATTCCTGAGACAGATTGTTGCTCTCCCACAGAGTACTCCACTACTCCCTCTTAGACTGGATATGGGTATTCGGCCAATAACGGAGGAGCTGGGTCTTAAGCCTTTGACATTCTGGCGGCATCTATGGAGCAGCCCAGACCTTTCAAATTATAGAGCTGAGCTACAGGAGTTTTTACAGTTACCCAACGCTAAAAGAATCTCGTGGTTGACTTACATTAAGGAAACGTTGGGGGTAATTGGATTCCCAGAACTATGGCTGGACCCATTAAACACCTGTACAAAGATCCCGAAAAAGGTTCTCCCGAGAGCTTATTACGAACATATGCTCCTCAGAGCTACCGAAGGCACCCGGGACGGATCATTATCCAACCAGTTCATAAAAACTAAAGACTCCTATCAACTCGAAAGTGTCTTAGATGCCATGACCCCAGCATTAACAAGCAAATTATTCCTCCAATGGAGATATGGAACCCTTCCACTAGCATCATTCACAGCATCCTGGTCTTGTCGCTCCTCCCCAGAAACTTGCCCGGCATGTGCTCATCCAAAGGAGAACAATGTTCACGTGATCTTTTTTTGTAGGGGCGATGAGAGGAGCAGGAAATATTGGTTAGTCCCCTTGCTCAGGAATTTGGGGTTCAGAACCTTTTTACCCGCTTACAGAGTTTTAAAGACAGACTTATCTCCCACTTTAGTTTTTGCTCTATCCAAATTTTTAACTTCAATGTGGTACGCCCGAAGTCGTTGGGTAAAAGGCTTGTGTAAAAAGACTTGATGACTTGAGACAGATTTAAATTGTGGTACATCTCCATTTTATTTCTCTTTTAACATTCTGATCACTAAAGTTGTTTAATACGTTTTTAAACTTTTATATAGAATGTAATGTATATCTTTTATGATCTTGTGATCGAAATAAAGATTTTTGATGATGATGATGATTTGAGATATCTAATGTAGTTTCATATTTTTTGTACACGATGTTATTCATCAGTGCTGCACTATGAGCGTTTTTGTACTGCAAAAGTTTTGCAACAGGAATTTAGATGTCTGTAATCCAAAACTAGACAATATGAATTGTCTGGTTTGGAGACAGGAAACAAAGGATTGTTGATTGATGAGGTGCATGTTTCAATCACCCCTTGGTATTCAAGTTGATTTAAAATCTCCCTGACCTGTTTTTTAGCTTCCTGTTTTACAGGATATTGCCTTTGCGTTGTTGGTTGAGTTTTCAACTGGATTTTATGGTGCGTGGAATCCTCATCATATCCTACATGATTTTTGTATAGTGCTGGGGCCTGGGCCACAGCCCATTTCCTAGCATATGTGTATTTTCTATGAATTGGAATGTGATTTGAGAAGGCTGGCATAATTATATCTTCGCCATGTGGGCACTCCCTGACAAATTCAGGTGGCCAGTCTTGTTCAGCTAGTAGGATGTCATAACCCTTATAGAGCTTCTCCCAAAAAAGCGCTCTAATTTTTCTTGGTTTGTCCCCCTCCATCCAGAGTGTTACTTCATATAACTTATGTGGTACACTAACCCTGGTATCTGCAGTTCCAACTTGGATGCTTTCATTCAAGTCCACTGTCTCCAGATGATCCTTCAGGATCTTGCGAGCTATGGCTACCTCTGCTTTGCTGTCTAGCATTGTTTGGGCTAACTCCCCGTTCTTGAGTTGTGTCCTCAAGATCCTCGGCATGTCTGATCTTTAGACTTGTTCTGATCGTCCTCTTCTTTCGGATTTCTGTGAGGAAGTCTGAGAGGTACGAGAGGAACGTATATCATTATCTTGATATCTATCAGGTTTTCTCAAATTATCCCTATTTCTAAGGTTGTACCTCTTTTCGGAGGCCTCCTGCTGAGGAGACCTTCCTCTGGACTGAGAACGCTTCTCTTTAGGAAGTGTCTGTTTGGTTATTTCCCACTTCTTTTTAGGAGTAGTGAGATTATTTTTAATAAAAACTTTTTCTGGATTTTCAGTTAGTTGGGGTTTTACTGGTTTCCCACTCAAACTACCTCTACCTAGTTCTTCATAGGATTTTTCAATAATTCTGGCAAGCTCATATGGTTGCTCAGTAATATCTGTTTCTTTTAGTTTTTGGCGGATCGCCACTGATGCTGCTTCACCTTTAATGTTGGCTAATAGTATAGCCGAGACTTGTTTGAAACCCTTTATTAATTTCATACCCAGATTCAAGGCAGGTTCCGGACCGTATTCATTTTGAATCTGTCTTAGAACGTCTGGTATTACCGCCATAGACGGAACACCATGTGTTTTTGTGTAGATTGAAGCAAAGACTGTACCCCAAGTGTCACAATCCTCTATGTGTGGGCAATCCCCATTGGTAAACAGATTGTCAGAATTCTGTGTTTCTCATGAGGTGTACTATCAGGGAATACTGCCTCTAGATGAGTAATTTTTTGTGCTAACCAGAACGGAAATTGTTCTCGTTTTGCGGGCAATTTACCAATGACTGACTGTATAGTCTGTGGTGTAATTTTGTTTGTGTTCCCTTGATAAAGGATGTGCTGTGGAATTCTTACAGCTGGTTGGACTGTTAAAGTCCTCATGACATATTGAACCAACTGCCTGTGTATTTTAATCAGCTGTTTTAGCTGAGCTAATAGTTCAGGACCTGTCATTGTTTCAATGTCAGGATGTGGTGTATAGCTGGCTAGTACCGACCGGCCATGTTGCCCCTGGTCTACCTAGTGGACCGAGCCTGGTAATGTGATTTTGATGTTGTAGGGTGCCTTTAAACCAGAGCTGATGCTCTTGGTAAGTTAGTGGAATTTCAACGTCCTCGAAAGGAACGTATTCTGCTGGAGGTCCCTCTTCTTTGTAGTAGTAGAATATATGTGTTGTTGGATTTGCTTGTGGAAAGAAAATCCATGGATAGAATACCTCTGTCTGCCGATATTCATGTGCCTCTATGACAAATATAACTCTACCACCTCTGGGTGATAGACCATTTTCTATAAGTTTTATAGCTATGGTTTTCCTCAAGTTTTCCGTGATGATTATAGCATCATTGTCTTCTTCATTAAACCCTGTAACGTCTACACCCGGCTGGGTTGCATTTACTGCAGCTCCACCGGTTGCGTTATTGTCGCCGTTATCTGGCATTGTTTAATGAAAGTTTTCAGAGCAAGTTTTCAAGGAAACAAAGATTAGGGGCCAGATGTAGGTAATTTTAATTTACCACCTCTTAAATACCGATTCATACCGAATCGGTATTTAAGAGGTGGTAAAATAGAGGGGGGGAGATGTAGGTATTTCAGATTCGGTAAATACCGAATTGTTAAGATTCGGTATTTACCGATTCTGTAAATACCGATTCGGTATTGCCCATTGATTCCTATGGGCCTTGCTGCCCATAGGAATCAATGGGCAATACCGAAATCGGTAAATACCGATTTTAGCAAGGGTGCAGGGGGTGTCACTTTGACACCCTCTGGCACCCCAAAAATAGGCATGTGCGCCATGTGGAACACAGACATGCCCTAAGGGTATGTCTGTGTGTCACATGGCACAGGTGTGCAGGAACACATGTGCATGCACACCTGGATTCGGTATTTTACCACCCAATTGGATTGGGTGGTAAAATACCGATTCTTAAAGCCCTGTGGCACTCTGACATGTGCCAGCTACATCTGCATTTACTGAATCTGTATTTTACCGAGTCTGTATTTACCGATTCGGTAATTTTGCCAAATCGGTAAATACAGAATCGGTAAAATACCGATTCTGTAAATGCATGCCCTACATCTCAAAATCCAATTACCGGTCGGTAACGGCCGAATTCGGCCATTACCGACCGGTAATTGGCCACCTACATCTGGCCCTTGGTGCACAATATTTTGGAACACTGTATCCTTCAACGTTGAACAAACTAAAAACAAATACATAGGATTTTTTCGTCCTACTGAGTTTAAAGCAGATATTTTATCCTTTAACCCACTCCAGACGTCTATTGGAGTATTTTTACGGGAAAAGGGGGTCTGTGTGAAAAGCACGACTGAATTACTCTAGTATCTAGCGTTGAATTATCGCCTGACCAAAAGTTGGGCACCATGTAGTGTAGTTCCTATATTCCCAATAGGCTCTGCGCATTGGAATAGTGTATCCTGTAGTTTAGACGTAGGACTGAAGTTAACTAGGTCTCTACCGAATATACTAAACTTAATTGTGTGTGTGCCAGCTAGCTCAGAAGTCACTAGAAACTTTCTCGAATAAACAAGAAGGGATTAGTTTCTGACAACCGCTTAAAACATGACAACTTTGTTCCCCAAGAATATGAAATATATCTCTAGAGTTGTGGAAACAATAGATAGTTATTTCACTTAGTAAATCGTGCATGCTTCATTTCACCAGGGGTGCAGAGAAATAGAAAGACGGGTGTTTTCAATAAAAGGGTATTTATTGAACAGTCCTTTCTCAAGCATAAGAAATGAACTGCTGCAATCGTAATACTTGCTGTAAAGTACACAGCATATAATACGAAGAGTATTATAAAATAATACTGTAAAAGCATGATATGGTTTCTAAGCCATAAGATACCTAAAATACATAAAATACATACAGTGATAAATAATGACTAAAAGTACTCAACTGGTGCTTCTAAACTACGCCTACCCCGATGTACCTAACCTAGGTCTAGTACAAGGGAAGAAGTAAGTGAGGTGTAGCCTAGTTTTAGTATTAGTTGCCAAGAATATATTCCAAGAATTCTCTTAGGGTGTAATCAGCTCCGTACCTTGGTTTAGAATGTAGGAGGTCTTGTATCTCTCTCTCAGGACTCGATTTCCCAGCATCCCGCAAGGGTAGCCTGGAAACACTGGAGCTGAATTTCTCGGCTGGAGAAAGTACAGCGTCTCTCAGTGCGTCAGCTGGAGGGTCGGCTTCCTTCAGCACTTGCTGCAGCAGGGCGCGTCGGGCAAGTAGATAGTCGAACTTCTCCAAACCGCCGTGTGTTTGTTTGGACAAGTGTGGGCATATTTATACCTTGAAGGTGCCGAGTTTGACGCAAGATTGGACATAATAACGTCACCAGAGACTTAATTCTCTGAAAACTCCATGATTTCTTGGATAACTTAATATTCATGCAGGGGAACTGCTGAAGGCAGGTATTTCCAAGAAATCGTTGTAGATTTTCTGATCTAGTGGAAGTAGCCAAGCCGTATTAGGACTACTTAAGCTATGTCTTAATATGGTTATGATTTCTATGCCTATATAAGGATACGGTATTTTATACCTATATAAGGGCATGAATCGGGAAAATTACACTAGGGTCCTAAAACGCTACAAAACACTATACCCGGACTGGGTTGGTGCCAGCCTAACAAGAGGGGCAATGAAGAGGCATGCCCAGGTGTGAACCTCATTTGCTAGTGAAAAGGGTGGTATCCTTTGAAGCTCAGAAAGGTTCATGCGACACCTGGACACTGGCAGGAATGTGGTTTTAATCAGGAAAATACAACCTTCTAAAGGAGGCATTTCCGAAATAGTAATATAAAATCTGACTTGACCATTTTGTTGGATTTTAAATTACTATTAAATTATTCCTTGATCCATTGTCCTAGCTACTCTTCAACAGAACTCAGAACGTATTAAAGGTAATGGTGTAAACCTGTGCTAGCCTATGGGAGAGCCAGTCTTGTCAAAGTGAAACATGGCTTTCTAGGATTTTCTCTGCTAGGACATGTAAAATATAAATTATACATGCCCTACTTTTTGAATACCACACACCCAGCCTTGTGGGCATTTGGGGCCTACCTTAGGAGTTCCACATAAGTATAAAAAAGGAAGCTTTAGGCCTGACAAAAGGTTGGGTAGGCCAGGACAAATTGGCAGTTTTTAAAACTGCATGCCCAGGCTGCAATGGCAGGACTGGAGACATGCTCTACAGTGCTATGTTAGTGGGTGAGACAAGGAATGCTGCAGCCCACTAGTAGCATTACATTTACAGTTCCTGGTACATGTAGTACCATATATTGGGACTCATAATGAAATATGCCAATTAGGTATATGCCAATTTTACAATGTTTAAAAGAGAAGCACAAACACTTTAACACAGATTGGCAGGAGTAAAGTGTGAAGAGTCGTATGGCCAACAAAAACAAGTTTCAGCAAAGGAAGGTAAAAATCTGGGGAATACCACACATAAGGGGGTGACTTCCAACATGTGCCCCCTTGCCAGCACAAATCTGGGAGAACTACTTACTTCCATGGGAATTTGCATTGCTAAGGCAGAAAAACCTGAAAAGACATCAGCATTGGTGTGGTCAATCCCAGGGAGATGTTGCACCATAAAGTCCAATCCCCACAGGGAGATGGACCAGCTCAACAATTGTGGGTTCTCACTCCTCATCAGATCAGCCATTCAGGGTTATGTGCTCTGTCTGGACCCGGAAGTGAGTTCCAGACTGGTATGGTCTCACTTTCTTCATTGCATAGACAATTGGGAATGTTTGCCTCTCAATTTCCTCCACCTTTGTTTCCTGTGAAGTAGCCTCCTGCTCAATAATGCTACAGGTTAATCCAAGCCTGCATTATTTACCATATAAACAATAGTTCTGTTGGGTAAAAATTAGTTCAAGCTTTAGAGAATGAATTCAAACACTTTTTTCACAGATTGCAGTATTAACTTGCTCTGATTATACAAAACAACAAAAATGCAAATCCAAAACAACAGATAGGGTATAAACAGATTATTTTATGAATTTAGTGTCATTCATAATTACCCTGTATTCAATACATACATTAGATCGTTTTACAAACAACGGCGCATCAATATAAGGTGATAGTGATATTTGAGCGCAGTGATTTATCGTGCAGTGGTGAGATAAAACCAGTGACTTATATACAGGTGAAGGAAAGTTGGGGTAAAATGTTGGCCAAAGCAGTATTCAATGGAGATATTCCTCTATGCCACTGCGGTTGGCGATTGCTATGGAATACTCTCTGTTGGTCCAAGGGTTTCTTTGTCGACGTTTCAACCCTAGTGACGCCCGATTCGTGGGTCAGAGCGGGTCTTCATCAGGACAGGGGAGGGGGTTGTGTTGCGAAGGGGGTGATGTCGCCTGTTGGGTTAATTAATATACAGTCAGGTAAGGATTTGCATTTATTTGTGAGTCAAGGAGGATGGTGGATCATATTACTAGACTCACCTCTGGGGGGGCCCGTGGTGGAAAGAAGAGGGAGGGGGCGCGCACCCAGACTTCCACTGGATCTCAAAGGCTGAGTACTCAGGTTCCAGTGGGGAGGATCTAAGGAAACATATAGGGCTTATTAATTTAAGATCTCTAAAACCTTATTGCATAGTCCTAGGTATTAAGATAGTGTTTTGCTTACCCTAATTCAGAATAGAATAATTCAGATTCTTCTTGCGTGTTTCTTCTGCATATTAAAAGAAATAAGGGGGAACATCCATTAGTTTGATCCACCCAACAATGTATTTGCCTACTACATACAGTCTTTTGACTAATTAGAATTAAATCAGGGCCCTTTATTGAGTGGTTACTTATAGCGCTCACATTTATTCAATATATTTAACATGGCACTTTGTAGAACTTAACAAAGTAAATGTTGTACTCTAGACGATTGCGCACATGATTGCTTCAGATAATTCAGCAATACCCTAATTCAGAATAGAATAATTCAGATTCTTCTTGCGTGTCTCTTCTGCATATTAAAAGAATGCCCATTAGTTTGATCCACCCACCAAAGTATTTGCCTACTACATACAGTCTTTTAACTAATTAGAATGAAATCGGGGCGCTTTATTAAGTGGTTACTTATAGTGCTCACACATATTTATTTAACATAGTGCTTTGTAGAACTTAACAAAATAAATGTTGTTCTCTAGATGATTGCGCACGTGATTGCTTCAGATGAATTATTTCAAATAGCTCACAAGTTGTCCCAAGGGAGATTAATTAAAAAGGGCTCCTATCTGCTAGCATTGCGCTATCCCAAATGTCAAGTTTAGGTTCATATAAACCATAAATCCTTTCTATGCCCGATACAGTCTATCCATGCCATCAAGAAGTTAGAAGGCTAAAATAACCGAGAGTAAATCATACGATCTTATTATGAAGCCACTCTTTCTACTGTGGGGGCTCTCTCACCTTATGTCATGCTGGAAATAAGTATTATAATAATAATATAATAATAATAATAAATATTGAGTTATTTCCAGCATGACATAAGGTGAGAGAGCATTTTTGTTGTTTTGTATAATCAGAGCAAGTTAATACTGCAATCTGTGAAAAAAGTGTTTGAATTCATTTTCTAAAGCTTGAACTAATTTTTACCCAACAGAACTATTGTTTATATTAGAAATATGGCCCAGGTTCTGAGGGACACTGTGTTACTCCATAGTAACTTACTGCATTATTTACCAGTGACAAGACAGCCTCCTGCCATGCTAGGAAGCACCCCTTGGAACGAAGAACTCTTTGGAGAAGTCAGGGGCACTGAGCATTAATTTTGTGCTCATGGCTTCCTTCAGAGTCTCAAATGCTTTCTGGCACACCTCTGTCAAGATCACTTTGTTTGGACTGGTTCTTGGACGTCAGCTCAGCTAAGGTGACAGCAATGGTGCCATAGTCCTTGATAAAACTCCTGTGGTGCCTAATGAAGCCTAATAAGGCTCAACATTTTGTTTGGGTTTTGGGATGCACCCTAGCCATGATGGTCTCTATCTTGGGCTGGAGAGGCTGAACCTTGCCTCCACCGATTTGGTGGCCCAAGTACACTACTGATCCCTGTCCTATCTTGCACTTGCTGGCCTTGACAGTCAGGCCTATCCTTTTGCTATCTGTTGAAGGGCCTGAAGTGCTTCCTGTGGATTGTGGCAGTGGTCATCCCTGCTGGAGCGGGAAACCATAGTGTCATCCAAGTAGGCAGTGCTGAAGTTTTCTAGCCCTTCCAGGTCCCTGTAGACCAACTTAGGAGGGACATTCTTTAGTCCAAAGGTTATCACTTTGAACTGAAAGTTGTTCTCTGGAGTGGAGAATACTGACCTGTCCTTGCATCTTCAGTCAGGGCAATCTTCCAAAAACCTGACACCAAGTCAAAGGTACTGAGAAACTTGGCAACCCCCAACAGATCAATGAGCTCATCAGCTCTGTCTGGGTACAGGGTGAGAATCCTTTTTCATGACTGAATTGAGGCCCCTGTAATCAACACAGAACCGAAGTTATGGTGTAGTTTTCAGTGGGGAAGCCTAATGTGCCAATACCACAGGACTGCAGGAGGGACTAAATGAGGGGTCAATAATAACGAATCCAACTTCTTGGAGACCATCTCCTTGATGCTGGCTCTCACTTTGTCTGACAGCCTGTAGATTTAATTCTTGTTGGGCATGCAGTCTGCCCATCTGGGTCATGGGTGCACCAATCAGTGAGCCTTGGCGTATTTGAGAATATAGAGTTGAACTGCCCCAACAAGTGGCAACAATCCCTCTGTTGTTTGTGGGTCAGTGCAGAGAACAGAGAAATTCCTTCCATTGACTCATCTTACTCCTTGGAAGGCTGGTCTCCTCCTCTTCACCATCATCTGTCACCAAGAACCTGCTGACTTCAGACCTCTCAAAATCAGCTCTTCGTATCACAGGGTCCTTTCCACTGGTCATTCAAGGCCCAGTGATCCATAGGTTCTTTCACCCACACACACCTTTTGGCTAGGTTGATAGTCCACCAAAGGGGGCTCTGGTTGTACTAGTGCTACATGACTTCCTGGCTGGCCTCCATGTTCCCAGTGGCATCTTAAAAAATTGCTTCGTCTGAGACATGAAGGCTAACAGGCAGCTCACTACATCTTTTGGAGAATGCTGGGAGCTTGCTCTCACTCCTCCATCACAAGACTGAAAGGTCCACGTGTAGGGTGGCCAAAAGGAAGTTCAAATTGACTGAGCCCCACTTCCTTCTGAGGTACTTTCCGTTATGCAAATAGTAGGTGTTGGAAAATGGGCTTTTCTGAAGGGTCACCCAAAACTCTTTGTATGGCCTTCATTTTGTTGGCTTTAGTACTCTGTACACTTTGCCACTGCTGGTCAGTGCTAAAGTGCATGTGCTCTCTCCTCTAAACTTTGTATACTTGGTTTACACCTGTTTGGCTTATTTGATTTGCTTGTAAGTACCTCGTAAAGAGGGATAACATATACCCAGGACCTGTAAATTACATGCTAGTAGTAGACCTGTAGCACTGATTGTACCAACCACAGAAGTAGCCTTTCAAACCTGTCTAAGGCCTGCCATTACAGTGCCTATGTGTGCAGTTTACTTCCACTTTGACTTGGCATTTAAAACTAAGAGTGAAGCTTAAAACTCCCCTTTTATTACACCTAAGTCACCCCTAAAGTGGGCCTAAGTTAGCCCGAGGGGCAGGGTACTGTGTAAATGAAAGGTATGACATCTACTGCTAAGTTTTACATGTCCTGGTAGTGACAAACCACAACATTTATTTTGCACTGCTGTGAGGCCCACTTCTCCTATAGGCTTCTATTGGGAATTTCTTAAATCACTTTCAAACTGCAATTCCTGATTAGAAAGGAGTAGCTAAATCATGTTTTGTAACTTTGGAATGGTAATTATAAATCTGCTGTAGTGGAAAAGTTGGATTTGACATTACTACTTTAGAAATACCAGTTTTAGAAAGTGGAAATTTTTCACCTCTAAACCTTGCTGTGTGCTTACAGTCTGTCTTCAATACACATCTGGGCTAGGTGGCAGTTACACTTTGTGCATTCCTTTCAGACAGCCACAAACACAAGAAGGTGAAGCTCATCTGTATTTTGAGCACTCATGTGCATTAATCTGCAATCTGATGGGTCTTCCTGAACAGGGAAGAATAGGAGGGGCTGACACACATTAATAGGTAGTTTCCTGTCCACACACAAAGCACTGATTCACCCCCCACAGATAGCCTTGCAGATAGGGCTGAGGTGAACAGAATTCCTGTGCATTCAAATAGTTGCTTTGAAGTCATGCCTACATCAAAGGCACTCCTGGGTATAAATACTGGGGCTCTGACCCTACCAAATCAGAAACTTCTGAATCTTGAACTGAACCTCTGTCAGAAGGACTGCTGTGCTGCTTAAAGGACTCAACTGCACTGCTCTTCTGGAAGGACTGTGTTTTTGCTTGTTGCCCTGCTGCTTCTGTTCCCACACAACAAACAACCAGGGAGACAGCACTGCAGGAGTGGCTGACAAGGAACACACAACACCAGCGCCTCACACACTGTAGGCTGCCAATACTTCCCAGCACATATACTCACAAGCAAACACACACCCTGGGTGTAGCCACAAACAGAACACACACACAGGGAAGCCTGAACAGATGCCTGACTAAAAACAACACGCAAACACCACAGGAACACACACAGAAACCCAACAGAAACAAACATACCCTGGCAGCCAAACTGTGGAAAGGCAATGGGAGCACAAACACAACATGAGTGCACAACATCATCACTCAAGAACAAAACATACACAACATACCACAAATCACACAAGAACAGCACCAGCACAGAACCACACTGCCACATCAAACCAACCACACATGCACATGAAAGCCAAAATCAACAAACACCACAGGACATCAGGGGGAGCATATCAGTCAATGCCAAGCCCACATACACACAGCACTGTATACACAACAAGCAGTCTGAGCACATCAAGCACAACAGCTACACACAGACATGACTGCTACAACCTCAACACACACACCACAAATCAACAATGCAGAAATACAACAGCACACACAGGAAGTGAAGCAATACCACATCCAACAGACACACATCCAACACAACAAAAACAACAGGATGCACCACTCTAGGATACAAGAGCAGAACCATCTTCACCAGATCACTGGGTAGCACACACAGCTGAAGTGCACATGAGCAATCCTCACTGATAAATAGCACAAGAACATCACACATAAACCATTGGGGCAATGTCCAGAGTGGAACATCACTCTTGGCCCAAGATTTGCACCACAAGGCACAGTCTCACACATGAAGTGATGGGGATGCACATGCATATGTAAACCAAGGGAACAGCTGACATCCAAGTCAACTGACTAGCATGTCAGTAGTAGACATGTAAGGGGTGTATCATACACAAATAGAGGTAGTGCAGACCCACAATGCGTAGGCACAGTGGCACACATAGGTGATGGCATAACACCACACACACCATGCCATACAGGAGGAGAAAAGGCACCATGTGCCTGCAATGCATGACAAACACACACACAATGCTAGTGAGGAGCAGCAGGGCCACACAGTCAACACACACACACTCTAGACAGATTGATGATGAAACAAACACAAATCTGATGTGTGAGTCACACACATTGCACACTCAGAAGTGACAAAATCAAAAAGGAAGAGTCACACAGAAGTGCATGGACACACCAACACACTGCACAGTGCACAACAGACAACCCACACAAGTGCATACCATCATTTACAAAGTGCAGGACAATCCAAACAACAGGCACGCGACTCCTGGGTGTCACATGTGTGTCTATCACAATCCAGGGGCACACACACATCTACAACCACTACAAAGTCACACCCTTCACACTGCACACCTCTTCACCACCCAAGAGCACACATCTCATGTCGGCCAGGGGACCAGGACTAAGGGCCAACACAAAATGACCACACACATACACCGTTGGGCACATATACAGGAATAACACAAATAAATCATTACATTGCCCAGCCTGCAAGCAAACCTGTTCACAGCATCACACCCTGTGCTGGCAGTGTCCCCCAACCTGACATGGCAACAATGTAGCCAACAATAGCAAATGACTAAAAAGTGAACCGCATCACCGGTAAAATAGCCATCACAGATAACACTAGTATCAGTGTCTGAATGGACTGAAGACCCTGTCACCCCTGTTTACAAATGTGATGTGGCCAAAGAACTTGGCAATGCTGTAATAACACATAGAGCATGGGGGACAGTCAAGGACACTTACAATACAGACAACAGGAGTAACTGTCTTTATTTACATTTTGCACAGATGTGACAGTAGAACAACAGTACAGAAGAGCAAGGCACAACATGCTGATCATATGCAAGATAATCTGCACAGGCAAAGTACAAACAGGAAGGCCAGTGTCCATGGCAGGTGGCACAGCAACTACATGAGAGGCTGCACCGGTGAGAGTACAACACATCAGAGCAACAGGGCCAGTGTCCATGGCACAGGGGAGAGTTCAACACAGCAGAACAACAGGGCCAGTGTCCATGGCACAGGTGAGAGTACAACACAGCAGAGCAACAGGGCCAGTGGCCATGGCACAGGTGGGAGTACAACACAGCAGAGCAACAGGGCCAGTGTCCATGGCACAGGTGAGAGTAGAACACAGCAGAGCAACAGAGCCAGTGACCATGGCACAGGGGAGAGTACAACAAAGCAGTGAATGACAATTTAAGTTGCCAGGGACATGCAGAGTCAGGACATGAGAAGTTGCACAGTGAGTGTGTTTGACTGTACCCTTCCATGACCAGCAACACACCCAGGTGGCAACCAATGGGCAGGACTAGCACACCTGTATGAGAGACAGGTGATTGAGGGAGACTGCCACTCACATTTGGCTGTCAGGTGTACTTGGAGCTGGCTGTTTGTCGGGGACAGCAGGAACACTTGACTGGGGAGACCGAGGCCCAGGTGATGTAGGGCTAGTAGTGGATTGGCAAACTAGAGGGCTGTTTGGACCAGGTGGTATAGTGGCACGTGGAGGTGGAGTCATGCAGACCTGTGACACAGTGTGGGTGGGAGAGGTTGGAGGGGTGCCCTTCCACTTCTTGGGAATACTAAATGGCTTCCCTGTCTTGGGGTTAATGGGAACTGGGGAGGAGACAACAGGCACACACACCAATTGTCCCGCATCAGGTGAAGACACTGGCACTCCCTCTGGTGACATGCTGGATCCTGCGCAAGGCTTTGTCTGGCTACGCCTCTGGACCACCTTCCCCTGCTTGCCAGGTGTCCCACTTACAGCCCCTACAGTGCCCTCCTCCACCTGCTTCACTGGCTTGGAATTGGAGTTGATGTGGTGGGGGATGTGGCCCTGTGCCCTTACTAGGTGTACCCTTGCCATACAACACCTCCTCAGTGGGCACAGATACTGCACGCCTAGCTCTGCGTGAAGTTTTTGGGACAGTAGAGTCCTTTGCTGGTGATGCCTCTGAGGCATGTGAGCCCGATGTAAGCCTCATTGCTTTTTCGCCCTTGCTCTTCCCTGACGGGCTCTTGTCATTGCATTCTGGGGTGGCCCTGCTATTCTGTGGGGATGGTGTCTTTTGCCGGGACTGCTTGGGTTGTGTCTGCTGTGTGCTCCTTGTGCTGTATCGTGTCCGTGACGCATGCGAACCGTGGTCACTGTCATTTGATGTGGCCACTGACTGGGGGGTGGACAAAGGCACCTGAGCAGGAATGGGAGCATATGTCTGTTGAAGGGTAGATGTCATTGTGGATGACAAAGCCTGGACTGTACGGTGTAGCCCACCCACATCAGAGTGTATGCCCTCCATGTAGGCTACCACCTGGCCTAATTTCTTGTCATGGTCACTGAAGGCATTGAGCAGGGCTGTCTGGCCCACACAAAGCTGCCGCAAGAGCTCTACACACTCTGCACTGAGGGTAGCAGGGGGACAGGTGCAGGCTCAGCGGTGCCAGGTGTGAATGTAACTCGTCCCCTCTTACTGACACGGACACGGGCAGCACCAGCTGAAGTGGATGGGAGGCTAAGCACTGGCCGCTGTGTGGTAGATGATGTTGCAGACTCCCCATCCCCTGTGCCTGCTAACATGGAAGCATCACCACTGGCAGGAGATTTTCACCGTGGTTAGGGAGTTCACTGCCCCTAGGTCCAATCTTCAGCAAGCAGTTCCATCTGAGACCTGGGTCAGTGACCTGGCTAGGTTCTTCACTGATAAAATCAGTACGATCCAGGCCTCCTTTACTGTTGAACCTGCGGCTGGGGCTGGTGGCACCGGGGGGGGGACGTGCTCCATCGGCTATGCCAGAGGCACTTCTGGCTGAGTTTCCGTCGGTTTCCCCAGATGCCTCTCTTGCACTTCTGGCCACGCTCAAGTCCGGGTCGCCACTCGATCCCTGCCCGGCCAAATTTCTGGCCAGGATGGCGCCGTTAATGAACCCCTTGGTGAATCCTCTTCTGAATTCATCTTTGAGAGAGGGTCGGCTCCCTCTGTCCTGGAAAAGGGCGATGGTGATCCCCCTCCTCAAAAAGCCAGGATTGGATCCCGGGGTTCTGGCCAATTACCGGCCTATCTCTCTTCTGCCGGCCCTTGCGAAGCTTACGGAGAAGCACGTTCATGGCGTTCTCTCGGGTTTCCTCGAGTCTAATGACCTGCTGCATCCTTCACAATCCGGCTTTCGGCCCAACCTGAGTACAGAGACGGCACTTCTTGAGGTGTCAGAGATCATCCGCGAGACCCTGGATGCAGGGGGGAAGGCCGTGTTGGTCATGTTGGACTTGTCGGCGGCCTTCGACACCGTTCCCCACGAGGCTTTACTCACCAGACTTTACGACATCGGTCTGAGGGGGATGGTGCTCAAATGGTTTACATCATTTTTGGAGGGCCGCCGACAAACGGTCTGGGCCTCCTCGAGCTCCGCTGAGATGCCGCCACTGGGAGTCGGGGTCCCACAGGGCTCGGTGCTGAGCCCGACCCTTTTTAACATCTTTATGACCCCTCTGGCGGCACTCGTGGAGACTTCGGGGGCCCGGATCGTGTCCTATGCGGACGACACGCAGCTTCTCTTCACCTGCGGGAAAGATCACCCATTTGACGGGGAGAGCATCCGGGGATGTTTGAGGAAGGTCTTTGACTGGTTTCAACAGAATGGTCTAAAGGCCAATTCTAGTAAATCTGAGGTCCTGTTATTGGGTGTGCTTCGGAACCGGATTGGCGTGACTGGTGGCCGGCCGATATGTGCCCCCCTGCCCAGCTATCTGTGGTTGCCAAAAATCTGGGTGTAAAGGTCGACACTGACCTCTCGTTCAGACCGCACATTCTTGGTCTGACGGGCACCTGTTTTGGAATCCTCAAGATGCTCCGGAAGTTCCTACCCCTGCTTACAGAGGAGCATAGGAAGATCATTGTCCAAGCTCTAATAGGATCTAGACTGGACTATGCGAATGCTCTGTACTTAGGACTTCCGGAGTATTTGATCCAAAGGCTGCAAGTGGCGCAGAACTCTGCGGCTCGCGCCATATACGGCCTTCATAGGCGGGCTAGAACATCTGGGGTGCTTCAGTCACTTCACTGGCTCCCTATCCGAAAGTGGATAATGTTTAAAATGCTCACGCTGGTGCATAAGGCACTTTCTGGCTCCGGAGCTAAATATCTGCAGCGCAGACTGGCCTTTTACCGTCCGGCCCGCTCTTTGCGGTCGGAATCTCTGTGTATGGCCGTGGTGCCTCGTGTGAGGAAGGTGCGTATCGGGGGTCGTTCTTTCAGCTTTAAGGCCCCCCAGCTGTGGAACTCCCTGCCCTTTGCTTTACGCAGCATTCCTAGCTTGCTCCTGTTCAGGAAAAGCCTGAAAACTTGACTTTTTAATTTGTAGGCTGTTTCTTTTCTGCTTTACTTTTTCTTTTTTTGCTTGTTGACTGTTATGTTTTTTATCTGCTGAGTTGTTCTTTAAAGCGCCGGGACACTCTTGCTGAGTAGCCGTGCGCTATATAAATAAAATTTTAATATAACATAACATAACATAACATAACATCAGATGATGTAGTACTCTGTGTCTCAGCCACGGATTCCTCCTGCATACAACAGGAGCCCTCTCAGATGCGCTGGTGAGCTCTGTGTCACTGGCCTCTGGTACAGCTGTGGTGCTACTCTCACCACCACTGGTTTTCGGCTCCCGTTCCTTCGTGTCCACTGGTGATTCTGCATGAGAGACAGATGCAGGGTTGTGTTAGTGTCATCATCAGGACAAAGCAATCCGATCAATGCAGTACAGGAGATGCCCAAATCAACATGGGGACCACCACACCTTGCAATCACATTGCAGCAACACACTACATAGACCACAACAGTGCCTGTAACCCTGAATATCTGCCATGACTGAGCCATGTTGAGGCCACACAGCACAACACCCTGCCCGTGGATGAAGTGTAAAAGACACACAACTTGCCCTGCACACACCTAGGGACATGATGTGGGGACAACACTCATTGCCACTGACAGACCTTTAGGGAACAGGAGGGGACAACACACACACCTATCAGGACATGAAAGTCCACAATGCCAAGTTGGCCATAACAAGCTCCATGTGCTGCTCTGGGGCACCTTGTTGTCAGATGTGTGGTCCTCACCGATAATGGTGCATGCAAAGTAGGCATACATGATGTCACACTCAGATAGTGGACCCTGCTGTTCACCCCCTAATAGATTCCCCACACTATCACAATGCTGAATGACCATGTAGATCCCAACACATCTGGGAATGATAAAGCACAGCAGGGAGGATCAGCTTAGTAAGGGCTGTTTGGCCCAATGCCTGACACTGGCACACATCCCAGCAGCCACTCACATGACACAGCACAGCACCACCACGCAAACGTCACATGGGTCACCGCTGCCACAGGCCCTGTACACCTGCATCCGCTCCCAGCCAAAGTCACCCTCCCCAAATACTCACCCCTGCCTTGCTGGCGATGCTCCTTCAGACGTGCATCCAGCTCCGAATGAGTCACTGCCAATATGAAGACCATCAGTGGTGTCATGTTGCGCCGTGCCATACGCTCAGTGCGCAGTAGCATCCGCAATGTCATTTCTGCCACGTTCTTTGCCAGCCGGCTGATGTCGTCCCACCTCTTGTGGCAGTGGGTGCTTCGTCGGTTGGACAACCCCAGGGCTCGCACCTTTGCTGCAATGGCCCTCCACACGGCCTTACGCTGGTGTACCTTGAGCTGCAGGTATAGGAGAAAAGAAGGGTAAATGACCAGTTGCACAGTGTCATGTACCAACATCTATCAGTACAGTAGCAAGACACAGACTCAAGACCTATTGTAATCTCCCTCCATCCCAAACTGGGGGACACCTCACAAGGGCAATCTGCATGGGCCAAACAGATGATATAGCATGCATACATGAGGGCATAGAGGGTCCATCATAATGTCACACACATGCAGGATGACTGCCCTGAACCCCCTCAATGGCTTGCAGACATCACCAGCCCCATGCATGTCTGCCCACTACATACATCACATATCTACCTGTGTCTGTGTGTAGAAGCACTGTGTGCATGACTGGGCAGCATCCAATGAGCATGTCCTGTGAACATATGCTTTAGTGATGTGTATGGCCTCGGGCACATGGACTCACCAATAACATAGCCATCTACAGAAGTGTGTTTGTGTGCAAATATACAGGGCTGAGATGGTGCATATCTACTATTCATTGTGAAGGAACAGGAGCAGGGACCATGTACGTTTGGTAATGTATTCTCGTTTGGGTAGGAAGGCAGTGGGCCTAGTCTCTGGGTCCACAGTGATTCGGACAACAGTGGCACACAGAAACATTCACCCGAGCAATTACTGTCCAGGCACCTACATGTCCGACATCCTGTGGCTCTTGATGGCTGAGAATGAAACACACTCCACTCACACATACAACTGCAGGCAGGGAAAACAGTGACCTTGGGGGACACACACTCCCTCGCCCTGGAGACAGCTTGTTTGTCAGTGTATGACACAACCCCACACCCTCAGGCATATAGTGCAGCAGCACAACTACATGTACTGTGCCAGCACCTCTTCCATTAGGACCTCCAGCTCCTCGCTTGTGAATGGATTAGCATGGATCTTCTCTGTCCTTGCCATCCCTGTGGACATGGACACCTGTGGTGGAAGTGAGTGATGAGGGGTCCCAGGCAGCAGGCACTTGAGGCAGCAGCAGGAGAGGGTCCCAGGCAGCAGGCACTTGAGGCAGCAGCAGGAGAGGGTCCCAGGTACCAGGCTCTGTGAGCAGTGGAAATGTGAGGCTCACTCCCACAGATGTATAGCCCCCTGGGGTCGTTTGTAATGTGCAAAGCTGCAACAATTGGTTTTCCACGTCTGCCTCATTCAAAAGCATCCAATGACCGTCACCGCGATTTTCAAAACTGCATCATGCCACCGCAATCATTGCTCCCATTGGCTGTAGGCAATGCTCCATGGCGGAGATCCACCGCAGGGGCCCGGGATGCGCTACCGAGATGGTGCATCGTTCAAAAGCATGCAATGACCGCCTCCGCGGTGGAGGAGCATGCCTTCCGCGATTTTCAAAACTGCATCATGCCACCGTAATAATCGCTCCCATTGGTTGTAGACAATGCTCCATGGCGGTGTCACACCGCCATGGCCAGGCGCTAGCTTCTGCGATTTGGGTGGCGCAGCATGTCCACCACCATCTAGCCATGTCTCCATGCCAATGGCTACCACACTTGTGAAGGGGGTGGTGCTGGTGTCACACCGCCGTGGCCAGGCAGAAGCTTCCACGATTTGGGTGGCGGAGCATGCCCACCGCCATCTAGCCATGTCTCCATGTCTCCATGCCAATGGCTACCGCACTTGTGAAGAGGGTGGTGCTGGTGTCGCTCTGCCGTGGCCAGGTGATAGCTTCCTTGATTTGGGTGGCAGAGCATGCCCACCGCCATCTAGCCATGTCTCCATGTCAATGGCTACCGCACTTGTGAAGGGGGTGGTGCTGGTGTCACACCGCCGTGGCCAGGCGGTAGTTTCTGCGATTTGGGTGGCGGAGCATGCCCACCACCATCTAGCCATGTCTCCATGCCAATGGCTACCGCACTTGTGAAGGGGTGGTGCTGGTGTCACACCGCCGTGGATAGGCAGTAGCTTCCAAGATTTGGGGCACATGCAATGGCAAAGTTCATCGTGAACACACAGCAACATGGTTTAGGGCACATCATTGTGCACACAATGCCATTATTCCATATAATCCACAGGTGGACGCACGTTAGGTGTGACGCACATTGGTCTGTGGTCCCTGATATGTCACTTATGCATTGGACGGTTGATGCTTCACAGTGTTAAGCTGGTGTCAATAATGTGTAAGAAATCAATGTGTTGCGGGTCAGTGCAGACCTTGGCAAGGCTTGTCTCACTGTATGGTGTTGTTACTTACTTGTGCTTTCATATCAGCTCATGCACACAAGTGACAGTTTTCCAGCTACTGTGATCATTGGGTTGTGGATGTGTGCCAAGTTCACATGATGCATTGAGGTGTGACAGGTACAGCAGATGTGTATGTGATAGTCATGGTCATTGTACACACATTGGTGGATGGTACGGTACAAGGCGTGCACATGTGACTTGTGGGGTTCAGTATGTGTGCATTCACATCGACCTATGTGTAGTTTTGCGGCACTTGTGTACTGTAAATAGAGAGGTGTGCCCTCTGTGTGTCTCAAATGTCTACCCATGTAACCTGGTGTGCCATACATCCATCATGGCAGTCTTTGCTATTCCGTGACATCCTTAACGGTATGTGCTGTGGCCATCTCATGATGGTTGTCTGTGACATTTGTCTATTACATCTCAACTAGGAGGAGGCCTAATCTCATACGTCACCTGACAGCTGGAGGACATGGTGGATATAGCGATCATTCGCAAATTCCGCCTCGACAGACCGACACTGAAGACCCTTTGTGATCTGTTGGAGCCCCACCTGCAGCCTCATCGCCACTACCCAACAGCATTCACACCCACATACAAAGTGATGGCAGCCCTCCATTTCCTTTCAACTGGTTCCTCCGAGGAGACCGTGGCCAGCGCTGCAGGGATGTCACAACCCAGCCTGGTGCTGAGGGATGTTCTTGCAGCCATGATGTTATATTTAGGATCGATACATACATTTCCCCAGGGGAGCAGAATTGGCCATTGTGAAGGGTGACTTCTAGCCCCTTGGGCACATCCCCGGCTGACGTCAGGTACAATGAGGCCCATGGCAGGACCCGACTTGTCATTGAGAGGACTTTTGGCCTGCTCAAGTCAAGGTTCCGCTGCCTTGACAGGACAGGATGTGCACTATCATATTCGCCCGAGAAGGTCTGCAAGATCATTGTGGCATGCTGTATACTGCGCAACATGGCCATTCACAAGGTGATTCCCCTGCTCCTGGATGATGGTGAGGCCCAAGGCCCCCGCCTGTTCAGGGCCCTGAGTCCAGTGATGAGGACAGTGGAGAGGAGGAAGGAGTTGACATGCGTCAACAGCTCATCACCCGCTACTTCACTTGAAGGTGGGTGACGAGGTACGACTTGTACATTGTTTGGTGTAATTGCAGTTGTTGTGAAGGGCTATGCGCAGAAGTTACAGACACATGTTGAGTAAACTGTCTGTGGAAATGTGTCAGTGACATTTCACCTGTGGACGTATACAGAACTCTGTTTGGTGACACTTGCTGCACAATGTGTTGTCTGCCTGTAGACTAATGTGGATGTTTTGTGTATTGTTATGTCTGTGATGCCACACTAACGCCAGTGACTGTTGTTCTGTTGAGTCTCCCTAGGTGCCTTTAAAATCTCCAGGCCTACCTACTGTACATCTTTTGGATACATCATGGACCTTTTCAAAACTGTAGATATTGGCATAAAAACCAAACTGCACAAATTGAAGTGTGTAGGTATTTTATTTACAAAGGTGACATGTGAGGGGTGCAGGCATATTTACATGAAGGTGGTGATGGAGCAGTGAGTTGACAGTCCAAAAGACAGGTGCCATTGACAAGGCTGTGTGGGGAAGGACAGTCCAAACAGTCAATGCAGTAGGGAAGAGGGTTGCCATCAGGGCTGGCTCCATGCGTGTGTCGATGGACCTCATCAGCAGGATGAGCTCACGCAATAGTTCGTCAGGCCGGCCACTTTGTCCCTGGACCTGTTTGTATGCCCCGATGACTCTGGTGAAGTGGTCCAGGGATGGTGTGCGAACCTCCTGCGGTCTGGGAGTGACCCTGGCCCTCCTACGTACCCTGCTGCCAGGTGGTACTGGTGGTGGTGGCGGAGGTGGCAGCGGTGGAGGCACAGGCCGTGACTGTAGGGGTCTGCTGTGCTGTTGTTGTAGTAGCAGCGAGCGAGTTCTTCATCACCTGTGGATCAGATGGGGAATGTTCAGTGTTGGGCACTGTGCAAGTTTCTGTTTGGTGAATGTCATCAACTGTCTGTACACTACACAGTTGAGAGATCTTCACCATTATCATTAAGTGCAATACTGGGCATAATTACATGGCGCAGAGGAACATCAATTACTGGTACATGTCATGTATCAAGGCAATGCATGCAATAGGTGCTGTGTGTAGTGATGCAGGTCTCCCACCACCAAACAGCCAGCCCAGTGAAGATGTCTATCTACCTGTTAGGTGAGGGTGAACAGTGCAATGGCTTTCACATGCTCCTGGGTGCGGGAGGGTTCCATGCTGCTGGGGTGTGGGACAGGGGGCATGGTGGGATTCGTGGTACAGGCCTCCCACCCACAAACAGCCCTCCCAAGCAAGTTGGCTACCTACCTGTTAGGTGAGGGTGAACAATGCAATGGCTGACAGATGTTCTTGGGTGGGGGAGGGCTCCATCTTGGTAGGCTGTGGGACAGGGGGCATGGTGGGAGTCATGGTACAGGCCTCCCACCCACAAACAGCCCTCCCAAGCAAGATGGCTATCTACCTGTTAGGTGAGGGTGAATAGTGCAATGGCTGACACATGTTCCTGGGTGGGGGAGGGCTCCATGCTGCTGGGGTGTAGGACTGGGGGCATGGTGGGAGTAGTAATACAGGCCTCCCACCCACAAACACCCTGCCTGTGAAGATGGCTACCTACCTGTTATGTTGTCTGTTGTACTGCAATGGCTTCTGGGTGGGGGAGGGATCTATCTTGATGATGCTGTGGGACAGGGGGCATGGCGGAAGTAGTGGTACAGGCCTCCCTCCCCCAAACAGTCCTCTCAAGGTAGATGGCTACCTGCCTGTTATGTCGTCTGGTGTACTGCAATGGCTTCTGGGTGGGGGAGGGATTTATCCTGATGATGCTGTGGGACAGGCAGCATGGTGGGAGCAGTGGTACCGGCCTCCCTCCCCCAAACAGGCCTCTCAAGCAAGATGGCTACCTACCTGTTAGGTGAGGGTGACTAGTGCAATGGATCACACACGTTCCTGGGAGGGTGAGGGCTCCATCTTGGGAGGCTCTGGGACAGGGGGCATTGTGGGAGTCGTGGTACAGACCTCCCACCCACAAACACCCCTCCCAAGGAAGATGGCTACCTACCTGTTAGGTGAGGGTGAATAGTGCAATGGCTGACACATGCTCCTGGGTGGAGGAGGGCTCCATGTTGCTGGGGTGTGGGACAGGGGGCATGGTGGGAATAGTGATACAGGCCTCCCACCCCCCAAACAGCCCTCCCTAGCAAGATGACTACTACCTACCTGTTAGGTGAGGGTGAACAGTGCAATGGCTGACACATGCTCCTGGGTGGGGGAGGGCTCCATGCTGCTGGGGTGTGGGACAGGGGGCATGGTGGGAGTAGTGGTACAGGCCTCACACCTCCAAACAGCCCTCCCAGGGAAGATGTCTACCTACCTGTTATGTAGTACGGTGCACTGCAATGGCTTCTGGGTGGGGGAGGGATCTATCTTGATGATGCTGTGGGACAGGGGGCATGGTGGCAGTAGTGGTACAGGCCTCCCTCCCCCAAACAGCCCTCCCAAGCAAGATGGCTACCTACCTGTTAGGTGAGGGTAAACAGTGCAATGGCTGACACATGCTCCTGGGTGGGGGAGGGCTCCATTTTGGTAGGCTGTGGGACAGGGGGCATGGTGGGAGTCGTGGTACGGGCCTTCCACCCACAAACACCCTGCCTGTGAAGATGGCTACCTACCTGTATGTTTGATGAGGGTGATGCAATGGCTCCCAAGTGCTTCTGGGTGGGGTGGAGTGCTACATCCTGCTTAGGGGTGGGCAGGGGGCATGGTGGGAGTAGTGGTACAGGCCTCCCTCTCCCAAACAGGCCTCACAGGCAAGATGGCTACCTACCTGTTAGGTGAGGGTGAACAGTGCGATGGTGTTTGGGTTGTGCAAGAAAGTACATATCAGTGTGTTGGTTAACATTTGTTTGTACTTACCAGCCTCCATTCCCTCGGATACTCCTGTGAGACTCTCAGGATGCAGTATGGTAAGCACCTTCTCCTCCCATGGTGTGAATGTTTTCTGTGGGATGGAAGGGCCACTGCCAGTCCGGTTAGCCAGCTCCCAGTTCTTGCTCCGCCTCTCTTTGACAACCCTCTTGAGATCATACCACCGCTTCATGATCTCCTTCTTGGATCGCAGGGTGGTCCCTACTGCATTAACCCTTTGTACTATCCTTTCCCACATTTGTGTCCTTGTGGTTAAAGGGGTCTGTTGGACCAGGCTACCAAACAGTTGTGGTTCCACTCTCACTATCTCGTTTACCATGACTGTCAACTTCTCTCTGTGAATTTGGGCATTTTCTGTGCTGCCATGGTGTGTGGTGTTTAGAGTGTTTGTGGGTGTGGTGTTGATGTGTGAGGTGTGTTTTGTGCTGGGGATAGTTGGTGCTGGTGTGATGGTGGTAGTGGTGGTGGTGGTGTGTGTGTGTTGTGTTCTTTTGCCTCTCCTGTCAGATGTGGTGTATGGCCTTCTCTTCTGGAGTGCTGCAAAGGATTGTGGTCAGTAAAGGGGCTGGATTTATACTCAGCTGTGTGGGTGTGTCCAAATGGGATTTTGATGTCCGGTGTGTTGTGGCCATTCACAAGGTGATTCCCCTGCTCCTGGATGATGGTGAGGACCCAAGGCCCCCGCCTGTTCAGGGCCCTGAGTCCAGTGATGAGGACAGTGGAGAGGAGGAAGGAGTTGACATGCGTCAACAGCTCATCACCCGCTACTTCACTTGAAGGTGGGTGACGAGGTACGACTTGTACATTGTTTGGTGTAATTGCAGTTGTTGTGAAGGGCTATGCGCAGAAGTTACAGACACATGTTGAGTAAACTGTCTGTGGAAATGTGTCAGTGACATTTCACCTGTGGACATATACAGAACTCTGTTTGGTGACACTTGCTGCACAATGTGTTGTCTGCCTGTAGACTAATGTGGATGTTTTGTGTATTGTTATGTCTGTGATGCCACACTAACGCCAGTGACTTTTGTTCTGTTGAGTCTCCCTAGGTGCTTTTAAAATCTCCAGGCCTACCTACTGTACATCTTTTGGATACATCATGGACCTTTTCAAAACTGTAGATATTGCCATAAAAACCAAACTGCACAAATTGAACTGTGTAGGTATTTTATTTACAAAGGTGACATGTGAGGGGTGCGGGCATATTTACATGAAGGTGGTGATGGAGCAGTGAGTTGACAGTCATGGTAGATGAGATGCAAGAGTAGACACCACATGGATGTGGTGACCCAGTCCAAAAGACAGGTGCCATTGACAAGGCTGTGTGGGGAAGGACAGTCCAAACAGTCAATGCAGTAGGGAAGAGGGTTGCCATCAGGGCTGGCTCCATGCGTGTGTCGATGGACCTCATCAGCAGGATGAGCTCACGCAATAGTTCGTCAGGCCGGCCACTTTGTCCCTGGACCTGTTTGTATGCCCCGATGACTCTGGTGAAGTGGTCCAGGGATGGTGTGCCAACCTCCTGTGGTCTGGGAGTGACCCTGGCCCTCCTACGTACCCTGCTGCCAGGTGGTACTGGTGGTGGTGGCGGAGGTGGCAGCGGTGGAGGCACAGGCCGTGACTGTAGGGGTCTGCTGTGCTGTTGTTGTAGTAGCAGCGAGCGAGTTCTTCATCACCTGTGGATCAGATGGGGAATGTTCAGTGTTGGGCACTGTGCAAGTTTCTGTTTGGTGCATGTCATCGACTGTCTGTACACTACACAGTTGAGAGATCTTCACCATTATCATTAAGTGCAATACTGGGCATAATTACATGGCGCAGAGAAACATCAATTACTGGTACATGTCATGTATCAAGGCAATGCATGCAATAGGTGCTGTGTGTAGTGATGCAGGTCTCCCTCCACCAAACAGCCAGCCCAGTGAAGATGTCTATCTACCTGTTAGGTGAGGGTGAACAGTGCAATGGCTTTCACATGCTCCTGGGTGCGGGAGGGTTCCATGCTGCTGGGGTGTGGGACAGGGGGCATGGTGGGAGTAGTGGTACAGGCCTCACACCTCCAAACAGCCCTCCCAGGGAAGATGTCTACCTACCTGTTATGTAGTATGGTGCACTGCAATGGCTTCTGGGTGGGGGAGGGATCTATCTTGATGATGCTGTGGGACAGGGGGCATGGTGGCAGTAGTGGTACAGGCCTCCCTCCCCCAAACAGCCCTCCCAAGCAAGATGGCTACCTACCTGTTAGGTGAGGGTAAACAGTGCAATGGCTGACACATGCCCCTGGGTGGGGGAGGGCTCCATTTTGGTAGGCTGTGGGACAGGGGGCATGGTGGGAGTCGTGGTACGGGCCTTCCACCCACAAACACCCTGCCTGTGAAGATGGCTACCTACCTGTATGTTTGATGAGGGTGATGCAATGGCTCCCAAGTGCTTCTGGGTGGGGTGGAGTGCTACATCCTGCTTAGGGGTGGGCAGGGGGCATGGTGGGAGTAGTGGTACAGGCCTCCCTCTCCCAAACAGGCCTCACAGGCAAGATGGCTACCTACCTGTTAGGTGAGGGTGAACAGTGCGATGGTGTTTGGGTTGTGCAAGAAAGTACATATCAGTGTGTTGGTTAACATTTGTTTGTACTTACCAGCCTCCATTCCCTCGGATACTCCTGTGAGACTCTCAGGATGCAGTATGGTAAGCACCTTCTCCTCCCATGGTGTGAATGTTTTCTGTGGGATGGAAGGGCCACTGCCAGTCCGGTTAGCCAGCTCCCAGTTCTTGCTCCGCCTCTCTTTGACAACCCTCTTGAGATCATACCACCGCTTCATGATCTCCTTCTTGGATCGCAGGGTGGTCCCTACTGCATTAACCCTTTGTACTATCCTTTCCCACATTTGTGTCCTTGTGGTTAAAGGGGTCTGTTGGACCAGGCTACCAAACAGTTGTGGTTCCACTCTCACTATCTCGTTTACCATGACTGTCAACTCACTCTCTGTGAATTTGGGCATTTTCTGTGCTGCCATGGTGTGTGGTGTTTAGAGTGTTTGTGGGTGTGGTGTTGATGTGTGAGGTGTGTTTTGTGCTGGGGATAGTTGGTGCTGGTGTGATGGTGGTAGTGGTGGTGGTGGTGTGTGTGTGTTGTGTTCTTTTGCCTCTCCTGTCAGATGTGGTGTATGGCCTTCTCTTCTGGAGTGCTGCAAAGGATTGTGGTCAGTAAAGGGGCTGGATTTATACTCAGCTGTGTGGGTGTGTCCAAATGGGATTTTGATGTCCGGTGTGTTGTGGCCATTCACAAGGTGATTCCCCTGCTCCTGGATGATGGTGAGGACCCAAGGCCCCCGCCTGTTCAGGGCCCTGAGTCCAGTGATGAGGACAGTGGAGAGGAGGAAGGAGTTGACATGCGTCAACAGCTCATCACCCGCTACTTCACTTGAAGGTGGGTGACGAGGTACGACTTGTACATTGTTTGGTGTAATTGCAGTTGTTGTGAAGGGCTATGCGCAGAAGTTACAGACACATGTTGAGTAAACTGTCTGTGGAAATGTGTCAGTGACATTTCACCTGTGGACGTATACAGAACTCTGTTTGGTGACACTTGCTGCACAATGTGTTGTCTGCCTGTAGACTAATGTGGATGTTTTGTGTATTGTTATGTCTGTGATGCCACACTAACGCCAGTGACTTTTGTTCTGTTGAGTCTCCCTAGGTGCCTTTAAAATCTCCAGGCCTACCTACTGTACATCTTTTGGATACATCATGGACCTTTTCAAAACTGTAGATATTGCCATAAAAACCAAACTGCACAAATTGAAGTGTGTAGGTATTTTATTTACAAAGGTGACATGTGAGGGGTGCGGGCATATGTACATGAAGGTGGTGATGGAGCAGTGAGTTGACAGTCATGGTAGATGAGATGCAAGAGTAGACACCACATGGATGTGGTGACCCAGTCCAAAAGACAGGTGCCATTGACAAGGCTGTGTGGGGAAGGACAGTCCAAACAGTCAATGCAGTAGGGAAGAGGGTTGCCATCAGGGCTGGCTCCATGCGTGTGTCGATGGACCTCATCAGCAGGATGAGCTCACGCAATAGTTCGTCAGGCCGGCCACTTTGTCCCTGGACCTGTTTGTATGCCCCGATGACTCTGGTGAAGTGGTCCAGGGATGGTGTGCCAACCTCCTGTGGTCTGGGAGTGACCCTGGCCCTCCTACGTACCCTGCTGCCAGGTGGTACTGGTGGTGGTGGCGGAGGTGGCAGCGGTGGAGGCACAGGCCGTGACTGTAGGGGTCTGCTGTGCTGTTGTTGTAGTAGCAGCGAGCGAGTTCTTCATCACCTGTGGATCAGATGGGGAATGTTCAGTGTTGGGCACTGTGCAAGTTTCTGTTTGTGCATGTCATCGACTGTCTGTACACTACACAGTTGAGAGATCTTCACCATTATCATTAAGTGCAATACTGGGCATAATTACATGGCGCAGAGAAACATCAATTACTGGTACATGTCATGTATCAAGGCAATGCATGCAATAGGTGCTGTGTGTAGTGATGCAGGTCTCCCACCACCAAACAGCCAGCCCAGTGAAGATGTCTATCTACCTGTTAGGTGAGGGTGAACAGTGCAATGGCTTTCACATGCTCCTGGGTGCGGGAGGGTTCCATGCTGCTGGGGTGTGGGACAGGGGGCATGGTGGGAGCAGTGGTACATGCCTCCCTCCCCGAACCAGCCATCCCAAGCAAGATGGCTACCTACCTGTTAGGTGAGGGTGAACAGTGCAATGGCTGACACATGCTCCTGGATGTAGGAGGGCTCCATCTTGGTAGGCTGAGGGACAGGGGGCATGGTGGGATTCGTGGTACAGGCCTCCCACCCACAAACAGCCCTCCCAAGCAAGTTGGCTACCTACCTGTTAGGTGAGGGTGAACAATGCAATGGCTGACACATGTTCTTGGGTGGGGGAGGGCTCCATCTTGGTAGGCTGTGGGACAGGGGGCATGGTGGGAGTCATGGTACAGGCATCCCACCCACAAACAGCCCTCCCAAGCAAGATGGCTATCTACCTGTTAGGTGAGGGTGAATAGTGCAATGGCTGACACATGTTCCTGGGTGGGGGAGGGCTCCATGCTGTTGGGGTGTAGGACTGGGGGCATGGTGGGAGTAGTAATACAGGCCTCCCACCCACAAACAACCTGCCTGTGAAGATGGCTACCTACCTGTTATGTTGTCTGTTGTACTGCAATGGCTTCTGGGTGGGGGAGGGATCTATCTTGATGATGCTGTGGGACAGGGGGCGTGGCGGAAGTAGTGGTACAGGCCTCCCTCCCCCAAACAGTCCTCTCAAGGAAGATGGCTACCTGCCTGTTATGTCGTCTGGTGTACTGCAATGGCTTCTGGGTGGGGGAGGGATTTATCCTGATGATGCTGTGGGACAGGCAGCATGGTGGGAGCAGTGGTACCGGCCTCCCTCCCCCAAACAGGCCTCCCAAGCAAGATGGCTACCTACCTGTTAGGTGAGGGTGACTAGTGCAATGGATCACACACGTCCTGGGAGGGTGAGGGCTCCATCTTGGGAGGCTGTGGGACAGGGGGCATTGTGGGAGTCGTGGTACAGACCTCCCACCCACAAACACCCCTCCCAAGGAAGATGGCTACCTACCTGTTAGGTGAGGGTGAATAGTGCAATGGCTGACACATGCTCCTGGGTGGGGGAGGGCTCCATGTTGCTGGGGTGTGGGACAGGGGGCATGGTGGGAGTAGGGATACAGGCCTCCCACCCCCCAAACAGCCCTCCCTAGCAAGATGACTACTACCTACCTGTTAGGTGAGGGTGAACAGTGCAATGGCTGACACATGCTCCTGGGTGGGGGAGGGCTCCATGCTGCTGGGGTGTGGGACAGGGGGCATGGTGGGAGTAGTGGTACAGGCCTCACACCTCCAAACAGCCCTCCCAGGGAAGATGTCTACCTACCTGTTATGTAGTATGGTGCACTGCAATGGCTTCTGGGTGGGGGAGGGATCTATCTTGATGATGCTGTGGGATAGGGGGCATGGTGGCAGTAGTGGTACAGGCCTCCCTCCCCCAAACAGCCCTCATAAGCAAGATGGCTACCTACCTGTTAGGTGAGGATAAACAGTGCAATGGCTGACACATGCTCCTGGGTGGGGGAGGGCTCCATTTTGGTAGGCTGTGGGACAAGGGGCATGGTGGGAGTCGTGGTACGGGCCTTCCACCCACAAACACCCTGCCTGTGAAGATGGCTACCTACCTGTATGTTTGATGAGGGTGATGCAATGGCTCCCAAGTGCTTCTGGGTGGGGTGGAGTGCTACATCCTGCTTAGGGGTGGGCAGGGGGCATGGTGGGAGTAGTGGTACAGGCCTCCCTCTCCCAAACAGGCCTCACAGGCAAGATGGCTACCTACCTGTTAGGTGAGGGTGAACAGTGCGATGGTGTTTGGGTTGTGCAAGAAAGTACATATCAGTGTGTTGGTTAACATTTGTTTGTACTTACCAGCCTCCATTCCCTCGGATACTCCTGTGAGACTCTCAGGATGCAGTATGGTAAGCACCTTCTCCTCCCATGGTGTGAATGTTTTCTGTGGGATGGAAGGGCCACTGCCAGTCCGGTTAGCCAGCTCCCAGTTCTTGCTCCGCCTCTCTTTGACAACCCTCTTGAGATCATACCACCGCTTCATGATCTCCTTCTTGGATCGCAGGGTGGTCCCTACTGCATTAACCCTTTGTACTATCCTTTCCCACATTTGTGTCCTTGTGGTTAAAGGGGTCTGTTGGACCAGGCTACCAAACAGTTGTGGTTCCACTCTCACTATCTTGTTTACCATGACTGTCAACTCACTCTCTGTGAATTTGGGCATTTTCTGTGCTGCCATGGTGTGTGGTGTTTAGAGTGTTTGTGGGTGTGGTGTTGATGTGTGAGGTGTGTTTTGTGCTGGGGATAGTTGGTGCTGGTGTGATGGTGGTAGTGGTGATGGTGTGTGTGTGCCGTGTTCTTTGGCCTCTCCTGTCAGATGTGGTGTATGGCCTTCTCTTCGGGAGTGCTGCAAAGGATTGTGGTCAGTAAAGGGGCTGGATTTATACTCAGCTGTGTGGGTGTGTCCAAATGGGATTTTGATGTCCGGTGTGTTGTGGGTGTTGTCCATGGAATAGTATTTTTTTGGGGCATTTGTTTTTTAATTGATATGTGTTTTGGGTACTTGGAGGGCATGGCTACTTTGATTTGTGCTAACTTTGGCATTGTTGCGGTGTTTTGGTATCGTCCGCCATGTTTTTCATTCACCGTCCGCTGCAGTGGCTATGCTGCAGCTGTTCCACTGTCTCTCCCATTCACTCCTGTGTGCGACCGCGGCGGTCGGTAACAGCGGATCGTATCGCGGGACCATCGGGGATATCCTAATTTCCCATGCGGTGTCTCCGCTTTGCTTGCGGCGGGTTGTAGCTTTTCCGCAGCGTTTCCGACCGCCACGGTCAGTTTTTGGACCGCCCCGCCCACGTCGGGCGGTTTTGGTTTGCCCGCTACCGCAGTGGTCGATCTTTATTGGCGTTGATCCTAATTTGATCGCCGGTTTATCTGCGGTACCGGCGGGCGGTTGTTTCCCGCCTCCATGGCGGTCGGGGTGGTTTTCCACCCGCTATCCTAATGGACCCCAAAGTACTGTGTATAATGAGATTATATTTACATGGAAAAGAAAAGGTATACAGAATGCCTTTTGCTCACCTTATAAATAAGAAAGAGAGTTAATGGCTAGGCCAATTGTTATTATAGGAGTACATTTCAGTACTGATAACAGAGAACACGATACATTTACAAATATTTACGTTTTAGGGAACAAATAGGACATGTTTATATATTACTAAAGTGAAGAGATGGGACCTAATATGACATTTGCAAAAACACTGACTGATGTGGTTTAAATGAAACCGTTTCATTTCTTTTAATTCTGAAATTACCAAGACCTACAAAAGATCCATATTAGTCTATTCTGTAGTGTACCATATATCTTGCAGACAGGTGTTCTGAAGCTGTCCCCTGTTTTATACCTTTTTGCATTCCAATTTTCTAACAGAAATCTAGTCCATCAATGTTCCTTTTCTTCCACTGTGTGGAAACACAGTTAATTCTCCATTTTAAGACTTACTAAAACTTACCTCAACAGTAATACATATAAAAAACAGTACACATTTTATTCACTTGTTTTTTATAATCTAAATGGTGGTAAATTGGATATTTGGAAATTAAGATCTGTAAAAAAAAGAAAAAAATAGTTATAACATATAATAATACATTTTTAACAGCACAGCATAATTGTAACATTTTACAAAGTAATTTCTTTGCCTTTTTTGCTGTTGTCAGAATATATTGAATTTCACTAGATACAGTGATTTCAATTGTACTCATCACATAACAGCGGGCAAAAAAAACCAATCAAATAGATTGTTAAAAAAAACAATAGCACAGCTATAGTAAAATACTAGATAATACACATCACACGTATATATAAAATGATTACTGCTAAGAAAATGTTATAACTTAAGTTTATAAACACTATAAATAATGCCACTTAAAATTATACACAGAGACAATGTGCAACACTAAGTCCATAATTCAGAGAAATACATTTCCTTGAGGCCAAATTGCATTTTTGCAGTAATTTTTATTTAAATTGTCCAATGATAATCCTATAAAATGATAACAATAAATTCCTCAGAGGCTGAATTTTCTTCTCAAAACTTTGGCTTTAAAAATATTAGATAGGAATTTAGCAATTTGAAAGGCAAAAGTTGTTTGAAAATCAACTCAGCATAGCAAAGACTCCATCCTTTTTCACTTTTGAGATATGCAGTGTAATGTCCTAATGTTATTGAAGGACCATTGTGGAAAATTATTGCTACTGCTACAAAAGTCCTTTCAGATATTGATAGTTGTGTAGCAACAAAATGTTTTATTAAAGTGTCCAGTTTTCTTCCATCAGCTGTACAATGTTGCATCATTAAACTTATATATTTTCCATAATTTTGGATAAATAATGTTGATAACATTTCTGATTTGCATTGCCTACACTCCATGTTTTGGTTTACAGCTTTAACTGATTTACTGAAAGACACTGATTTACAGTCCAGTAATGTCAAATATAAAAATCTTTCACTGTCTACATTAGTGCTACACGTATACATACAATTTTCACATTGATGTTCCCATTTATAACATATACATTAGAAACTCCTGAGTATCTTGTTGAATATTTTGTGTAAATTGTGTAGACCCAGAACATACATCCAAAAGATTACGAACATCAGAAACGCTTTGTATTTTACTTCTATCTGTTCTCAATTTTTCATAAGAGAATGTAAAAGGAACAAAATATTTTTTGCCGATTCTCCATAATTTGCTGTTGCAAACCTTCTAGAAAAAAATCAACAGTGACCACTACATTAGCGTAGCAGTTGACACCAGAACTGTTTTTAAACTGAAAACCAACAATCTCTTCAACAGTGTCCTTTTTCTTTTTGCTTGCAATCACAACATTTTCTTGTTTTTTCCCTTCTCTACACCTTCAATACAGATATTCTCATACCTTCTTTTTCGAGCAACCACACGCTTCTCAAATACAGGATATTGACCTAAATTAGGAGCATATGTTCTTCTTAACCTATTGTATTCTTTGACGGATGTGCCCACAAGCGCAGGCCGTGCTCATGTGGATCAGGGTGGTGGGAGTGGCGCAAGGCGGAGGTGAGATTCTGCCCAGGAAGCTGCAGGCACCGGTATGGCTCAACTGAGTACCATCCTAGAGACATACCGGAGGGACACCAGGGAGGTCAGCCAGGTAATGGAGGCCCTCAACGAACTGAAACAACAGCAGGCCGAGCAACATGCCAGGCAAGTACGACATCATGGACGGGTGGAGGCAACACTGGCTGAGCTCTTGACGGTGCATCGGGATATGAGCCAATATCTCCGTCAGATGTCTGCCAACATGCAGCACCCTCCCTATGTCACCAGGCCACAAACCTCAAGGCAAAGTTCTACTCCAGCCACAGGGGGAGGAGGAGGAGGAATTGTCTGACGGAGCGTCCCATGCATTGTCAAGGCCTGCATGTGAGGGTCCCCTAAGGAAGGTGGGTCATCCACGGCGAAGACGTTGAGAGGCAATGGGCCATGCACAACTCCCAGGACACCTGCCTGGCATATTGCCCTTGGATGCAACAGCATCACCTATTTGAATCTCCCACATGAACTTGCTGGTCACAGTCTGTCCAATGATGCCACGCACTGTGGCCTTGACTCTGTTGACTGAAACTGTAAGGCATCTCACCTACTCACGTTTCTTGCACAAGATCACCAAATAAATCTGTGAAACATCATACGCATTGGTGTAGTAATCTTGTACGCAGAGTCTGAAACCTATGTGTGTAGAAAAGTATGAAATGCTAGACAAATTAACAACCCGCAGCCATCCACACACTTGGACCTGAGTCCGGTTGAGGACACACATAGGTCAAATTTTTCAAATAACAAGATACATGGATGGCAATACACACCCGCGATGGTTACTAAATGCTGTAGGGGGTTTGGCTTGAAATACTGCCATTACAGACAGGCACAGGAGAGTCACTTGTAGGTGTATAGATCAGGGTTAAAAGGTAGGTGTCCACGTAGGGAGTACCAACATCTGTGTCCTGATGTATGAGAACTATCATCAGCATGCAGCTGTACTGTGGTTGTGATGAATGGTGCACAGGCCAAGGGTGGCAGTACAAACTGTGGGCAATGGCCTGTTGCACTCTCTACAAGCTCACCTGTTCACGTGACCGCCCCCTATGCAGCTACAACAACCAAACCCATGTGACGGGTGCTACGCATCCAGAATGCCTTGCCACGTCTGAGAAATCTCTTCACCAGACCGGCCACATCACACAACACCCAAGAGACGTGGTTTTGGTGTGTGTTCCCGGTGGCTATTTGACTGTCTGTGACGGACATGTTGAAGTGGTGTGCTGAGGTTGCGTACTGCCACGTTACTGTAAGGAAGGCGAGGTGTGCTGCTGTGGTATTGACAAGGTAACACAGTACAATATTGTGCAGATGGAAGGTGTGTGTGTGCTGTATGAGGCACATTGCCTGGTTGTACGTAGACACACTGTCATGTGGGGCAGCATAGTCTTGCCAGTATGTGTTGCACACACAGGCAGAGAAGCTGTGATTGTTGAGTTTGAGGTATCGTGATACCAGTTGGATGAATGTCTGGTGTTCTCTGTGTGTAGGCTGGCAGGAGCATGCTCTACAAATGGATGGAAGGAGGAGTATCCTGTAGGCGTGTGGGGTCCAGGATCTGGCCACTCGGTGCTGCATTGTGGCTGTGGATGTGTCTGGGTGACTCTGGGTCACTGCAAGCTAAATGGCAGAGTAATCACCAAATATCACGGTCACAGGATCAGGCCCCTTAGGGCCAAGTGGGGCACAGGACACACAGCGTCAGCAGGTGTAGTCTGCACATAGTGGGTAGCAAGGTAAACAGCACTTACACAGCCATCTACCTCATGCACAATATAGAACTTTTGTCTTTACCAACACAATGCATGTTGTCACTGTACACGTATCCACATATGAACTCTTAATTTACATTAGGCCATATTGAATACATGCACATTAGAAAGACATGTGCATTGACAGCAAGGAGGCACAATGTTCGGTGGAAATCACACTTCATACACAACATGACAGTCATGCAATGATGTCACCTGTAATGCTGCATAAAGATTCTCCACACGACTGCCAGGGATTGTCCGTACCTTTGATCATCAGAGTGGTGCGATGCTGAAAGGGTTCCACTTCCAAATAGCCCCTTGGTCTGAGTACAAATGACTGACCCAAGAGGGTGATCAGGCGAGGGAAGGAGAGGATGTAAACTGCATGGAGGGAGATCTGAAACAGAGGCAAACAAGCATTAGGATAGCATTTTTATGTCAATGATTCAACAAATACCTCATGAGATACACTGTACCAGTCACGCCTGTGAAGTGTAACCACTGTACACTATTTGAGATCACACATAATGCTATTACATAAGATCAGATGCATGTACACAGACACATGAAATATAGTCCAGTCTGTCACCTATTAGAATCTTGTGTAACGCTCACAAGTCTGCTACTATGCAATGAGATCCATGTTGACAAAAACTAAATCACTGTGTATGATGATGTGTCCCAAAACAAGACATCAAATTGTATGGCAGTGCTACATACGGAAAGTCAAATATCTGTATTAGGCCCTGTGTATCCGTAAGGGCCATGAAGGCAAATTTGACATCACCCACAACAGCTGTAAGCATCTCATGTGATGAGTAAAATAATGACCTAAATCCAATGAAGCCCCTCTGGAGCCAGTCTGTTGCTCTTGCAAATGAGCCTCACTGTGTTAAACATGACAAGCAGGTGGAAATTGAGTCAACAGCAAGTAATGAGGAGCTAGGCCACAGAAAGAACCCTACCGTCACCATGAGATGTTGCACGGGACTAGAGAATCATGTGATTAACCTCACTCCACTGGTGCCACGGAATAATTTAAATGTGAATCAGCCCACCATTCTAATGTCATCAGCCCACCATACCTGGCATCATGGGAATGGAAAGTGAACTTCAACTCACTGTGAAAGCAAGTGTAGCAGTATTCTCAACCTGCACTGAGGTAACGACATGACAGTGACATGACATACTGGCACAAGGGGCAATGCATCCATGCATACAGACTCACACGACAGTTGTCTTAACATGAGGGACATACACCGGCCCACACCTACACGACATGGTTTTTGGGAAACCAAATTGTACTGGCCCAAAGGGTTGAGGGGATGATCCAGACACATCCTGCTGCACACAGTGAGGCTGCAATCCCCTACAGAGTCCGTGGTTGTGTTCTCCCACACAATGTCCAACCATGGTATATGCAATGTTTCAGTGTCAATGTTTACACACATTGATGCATTCACCAGAGTCAAAACTCAACCACAGATGACTGTCAGATAGGGTGACTATCCTGTCATGGGTGTGGGGCTACATGGAATTGGAAACCTGATGCTGTTGCATGTACGCATGGTCCAACAACTTGCGCATGAACATGTACCACACAATTGAAGCCATACCAACGCAAAAAAGCCTTATATGAGTCCTTATCCAAACTGACATTTCCACATGTCCGTGCATGGTCCGTTGATTTTGCTGACGTTGCTATCATCATGAGCAATAGCAGGCTGACCAAGATGACACCAACGGACAACAGGCAGGGCGACCTGGGAATGAGAGGCACATAAGGGGTCAAATACATAATAATTTCATTCAGACATGGTCATGTTGAATAGACTAAGGTTGTACTACACTTTTACATTCCAAGTTCATACATAGCACATCTGTGTGTGGCATTACATCTGCGCCTGTGTGACACTGCCCAACAAACATCAAAGTGACATTGCATACAGTCAGCTGGACACACAGCATGCTACCCATTCCACTCTATGGTACAGTCGTAAACAATATGCACCTAGGACTCACCATTATGAAAAGAAGTTGCGGATGAGCTGACTCCGGATATCATCTTCAACCTCCTCGTCACTGGCATCCTGGCCAAGTCCTTCATCCTCCACAGGCGGATGTTCCAGCTCATCAGGATCTAGGATGAGTGACACAGCCTCCTCCACTGCCATGTTGTGTAGCATGCAGAACACGGTGAAGATGTCACACACCTTGAGTGGGGTGTATGAGAGGGCTCCGCCTGTCTTGTCGAGGCACCTGAACCGGCTCTTCAGGAGTCCAAATATTCGCTCTATCACCCGCCTGGTCTGCCCTTGAGCATTGTTGTACCGCTGGTCTGCTGCCGTTCTGGGGTTGCGTAGCGGAGTCATGAGCCACGGCATGTTTGGATATCCTGCGTCTCCTGCAAATTGACATCATTGAAATGAGTGTGTAATATGATGCAGTTAAGGAAATAATGACATACAGACATCCATGAGTAACAGACTTTACCCACCAACAAGACATGCCCGATGGTTGTGCAGCTGCAGCATCATCTGTGGTACCCTGCTACGCCTCATGATGAATGCATTGTGGCATGATCCTGGAAAACGTGCACAAACATGGGAGATCAGCATGTTGGCAAGACACACCACCAGGGCATTTATCAAGTGGTAATGTTTCCTGTTGTGGAACGCTTGCTCCTGAGCCTGTGGTGGCACCAGAGAAACATGTGTTCCATCAATAGCACCAATTACATGTGGCATGCGTCCCAGGCCATAGAATTTCCCCTTGACAGCTGTCAACTGTGCAGGAGTAGGGAATGTTATGAAATCATCTATGTGCACCAACATGGCTGCCAATACATCACGTAAAACCCTGCTGAACATTGTTTGGGACATCCCCCCCACATCACCTATGGTAAATTGGAATGTACCTGTGGCAAAGAAATGTAGTGCTGCCATCACCTTTACCTTGGGTGTCAGCGCAGTTGGATACCTGTGTCGTGGTTGGAGATGTGGTTCCAGCCTGTCCGTCAGGTCCTGAATCAACTTTCTTGTGAAGCGGTAACGCCGTATGCAATCACGTTCCCTCATGGCTTCCAAGTCTGGCAACGGCCTTGCCAGAGGGGATGCCCTGCCCAACATATAAAGGAAAAAAAGGGTACAACTTTCAGACAAAGACAATTACAATGGACATGGACATGGACGAGTTTTTTGTTCTCTGGTTGTGGCCTAAGGCGCGGAGATACTCCTTCGGGAGTCTATTCACAGCGCCATACAAACCTGAAATAAATGGCACATGCAACACTGCTTCAACGCATCTAATCATTTATGAGTCTGGCGTGGGCTACACATTGAGGACACATGTGTCAGCTGGCTGCCACTCCTCCATGATAACTGATAGACCTGTTGTCTGTGGAATGGACATGACATACATACAAATGATCTGCTGGGCTGGTCTGAGTGAGCAGGACCATGTTTCATGTCAGTGACACAGGTCACGTGAACTGCATGAGGAGGTTGTCTGCACATCCAGACAGCTGACAGCAATGCACACACCTACATCACATGTGCCATCATTTGAACATATCAGACATGTTGTGCTTGAGGTGTGCATTTGCTACAACTACAACATGTACATTATCAGACTGCAGATATGTATATTTGGGGACAAATGGTCTATAATCCCATCACACATATGAGCGGATGATTTGCACCAGTGGCATGGTGTGCGTACATGTGTAACCCTGTCATCACGGCAAAGACCCATCATAGATGGTCCTACAGCAGATGAACTTGACAGTATACAAACAGCATGCACAATTACGCACATGGCACACACATGACGTGGTCACACACGGTCATGCTGGGCGTCAATTTTACATCTGTGACAGTGGGCATCTTGCTGTCATCATGTGACAGATGACTGTACTGAATGTTGTGCCATACCAGTGTTGATGTGCATCACAATATGTTCTTGATGTAACTCAGGTGAGAAGTGTTGAATGTATGTGGAACACATGTGCACCGTGAATATTGACATGTCTGAATAGCTCTTCCCACATCAACTGTGCCACAATATCACATTCCCTGTGCCATATCACTGTCTGCCACACATAGGGCCTGCTGATGTAAGGATGCCATGCTAATATAGACATCCACAACCTCAACATGAGCCTACACCTACATCCCTTCCATGTGATTTCCTGGTATCACTCTCCCAATGTTGACATGAATGAGCTTATGTACGCAGCCTACACATGCATTCACTTGAGCATGTCAAACGCACAGTACCCAAAGTGAACGTGCGTGTGTACGGCTCGTTTCCCTATTGCATTGTATCTATACGCGAGCAATGCGTACCCCAAGTGAACGTGCCTGTGTACGGCTCGTTTCCTTATTGGATTGTAGCTCTACGCGAGCAATGCATACCCCAAGTGAACGTGCGTGTGTATGGCTCGTTTCCCTATTGCATTGTAGCTATACGCGAGCAATGCGTACCCCAAGTGAACGTGCGTGTGTACGGCTCGTTTCCCTATTCCATTGTAGCTATACGCGAGCAGAGCATACCCCAAGTGAACGTGCATGTGTACGGCTCGTTTCCCTATTGCATTGTAGCTATACGCGAGCAGAGCGTACCCCAAGTAATTGTGCGTGTGTACGGCTCGTTTCCCTATTGCATTGTAGCTATACGCAAGCAATGCGTACCCCAAGTGCACGTGCGTGTGTACGGCTCGTTTCACCATTGAATGAGTTGCATTTGCAACGACAATCGTACCGTACTTGTGTGGGGATTACAGAAAATACATAGGGAACATCTAGGGGAACAGTGGAATGGTTAGAATGCATCCAGGTTGTCAAGGAAACAGGGATTTGAGAGTGTTCTACAGGTGTTCTTGAAAATTCAGTTTGGCAAAACTATACAATGTTGCAAATGTTGTTGAGCTCAGGCTCAGTTTTCAAACCATGCAAATGTGTGTCATGGCTTTATGTGTCATGGTATTGGATGATACATAGGATGCTAACTATTCTGGCCTATCACACAGTACTCCTTGGACTCACAGACCCTCTGCAGCACATATATAAGGCAGCATGTGGCTGTGAGAGGGCACTTGCCTGCACAACATTGGAGTGGACAACACAGCTGCTGTATCCTCTGGACCCTGATTAGCTGAGCATGGAGAGGGCACCTGCATTCAGTGAGAGGGAGAACAAGGCCCTGCTGGATACCCTCCTCCCTAACTACAGCAAGCTGTATGGGAGACCAGAGGAGCAGGTGACTGATGTGTGCACTACCTTGGGCTGTGCACCTGTTGTGTGTGTGACACTACAGCCATTGTGTATGTATTGTTAAGAGATGCTATGTTGTTTGGAGTGACTTCCAGTGTGTACAGTGTGGTCTCTCACATGCAGTTAATGATGTGGTGTAATAGTGTTTACTGCTCCTCTGCATTGTGCTAACTGTGACATTAACTGCAATGTGAATCACACTTTCTGCTGTGCCACACCTTGCATGTTCATTTTGGATGTTTTCATGAGCTCTTGCAGTGTTCTCCCACGAATGACAGATGAATGTAATCACTGTAGATGGACTTGTTCATGACATGTGTGCCTGTTGGACAAAAGCATGCTTTGAAGTGATGTACATTGAAGAGTGTGATAGATCTTTGCCATCAGGCAAATTGTGTTGGTGATGTTTTGCAAGACTGGTGCATGAAGTATGCCGCAGCTATACCCATGTGATGAGACAAGTATGATGCGCCGTGTGCATGACTTGGACAGTTAGCTTGAGGCCTGTGTCACATCTTTTGCAGGTGTGACATGTGCTAAGTGATGTTGTATACACTGTTGACAATGACAAGCAGATGAGCTGTGCCAGGGTGTGCATGTGTGGTCTGAAGATGGTTATTTGGTGTAGTGGGGTATGTGGCAGCATGTCACGTGCTGCAGTGCACTATGATGTAGCATATATTGCTCAGTGTGTGCCATACTCAAAGAGTGGTTTGCACCCCTTATGGCATCTGTAGCCTTTCTATGGCGTGTAGTGCATTGTTGTTTGCTCACAGGCCACATACACATGGACAATGATGCAAGTGTGGTCAGCATCCTATGCCTGTTTGGTGCAAGTGTGTGTCTTTGGGACATGGACCAGGTGTACTGATGTTGTCTCACTTTATATTCGTGACAGGTATCTGCCTATGAGAAGGGTGAGATCTAGCTGGACATCGCCAGGGCTGTCAGGAGTGAGGGGGGCCTCGCAGGAGGCTCAGTAACATCAGGAAGAGGTGGCAGGACATCCGGTGCTGGAGCCGCCGTATCGCCAGAGTACAGCTCAAGCTAGAAGCTCCACGCTGGCATGGCAGCACCCACCACCTCACCCCCCCCATGCTCCGGGTCCTGGAAGTGGTGTTCCCTGACCTCCATAGGCAGTTGCAGGAGGGACAGCAGCAAGAAGGGGGTAGGTACATGTCTGTTTGTTGTCATGTGTGTCACATGCTACCTGCAGTGCTCCGAGGCATGGTAACACTCCCACAGTTGGAGTGGTGTGGTCAGACAGGCACTTTAGGCATTGGCATAAGAATGACCCAGTTTCAGCAGATGCGTCTTTACATGCCTAGCCCTACTCCACAATTGACCAGCGCTTTGGCTATTGATTGCTTTTCACATGTACTCCTGTGGTGCTATGTCTTAGTATGCATATTCCTTTGCACATCATCATGTTGGAGGGGGGTCTGTGACACCTGTTGGTACCTTACATGTTGCACCACATGTGCACTGTGTCTGCCCTTCTTCATATTTTGGCACTGATCTTGAGTCCCAACATGTGTTTTCTGCACGAGTCAGCCTCAGTGGCCTTTGTCCATGGTACACTTTCTAATTTTCATGTGTTAGCTACAGGTGCACACTGTACATGTGCACTAATTTTGGCTTGTGCATACTCACACTGGGCAGTGCGTGTGTGCATATTCTCAAAATATGTTGCTTGTTGTTTGTAAATAATATTGATGGTCAGCCACACAATGTGAGTTTGGGTGTAGATAGGTGTGATGCCAGTGTGAGGTGATGGAACACTTGGTTCAGGTCCCAGGATGGCATCACATGGCAGTTCGGGCAGGACTTTTCCCATGTGGCACAGGGTCAAAGCTAATCAAACATGACCAGGTCTGGATTTGGGTGGCAGGGTGGGCAAATGAACTGTGATTCATCATCAGCTATCCTGTTGTCAGGCCGTGGCTCATCATTGTGTCTCTCATACAAGTTTTTGCCTTTCCTGTTACTTGTATCCTACTATACATTGAGCGTTGTGTCTCTTACAATTGCCCAAGACTAGGCTTAGCATTGTGCAGAGTTCAGTGGCAAGTGACTCATGATGCATGCCAAGTTTAGAAATGTGCCCAAATGATTTGTAGCTGATATGTCTGATGTGTACAGGTGACTGATATGTTTTTCTTCTTCTCCTTGCCAACAGCATCATCACCACAATCTGGAGGAGACACAGGCGCGGACTAGGCAGAGGGACCCAGCGACAGTGCCACCTGCTTTGAGGAGTCAGAGGGAGGCAGTGGCACGGAGGGTGAGGAGAGTCAGACGGCCTGACCTCATGAGCCCGACACCTTCTACCATGAGGATGGCTCGGAATCAGACTCTCCGGAGGAGGGGGAATATGCAGCTATGCCATCCTCTACATCTTTGGCTGTCCCCTCCTCCTCCAGTACCATCTCCACCCTCCCAGTTGTTGGGGTCCCAAGGGGCCGTGCTAGCCCCCGTGTCTCCTTTGTTCCTGGCACCGCAGCCCCTGCCCCTGTCTCCCCTGCTGCCCTCAGTGCTGAGTCTGTGGACCTACTCCGGCAGATTCTAGTAGGTCAGACATCCATGTTGACTGTCCTCTATGGACATACACGAATAATGACACAGTTGTTGTCGTTCATGGAGGGCATGTCATCTGCCATGTCTGATCTACGTCGGAGTGTGGTTACCATAGAGTCCTCACTGACGGCAGCACTGTCTACCCAGCAGCATCTGCCCCCCCCTCCTTCAGACCCATCCACCTCCGCCTCTCCCATACCTACCCAACGTACACACAGACGCCACAGGTCAGACACAACAACAGACACACCCAGCACACCCACACGGCAGACAAAGCGCAAATCTTCACGCACCCAATCTCAAGGGGATGTAGGCACACCCACAGGGAGAGGGGACACACATCACACACGCATCCACAGACCCACGACAACAGACTCACAGCCCTCTACCTCCACCCCCAATGTGTCCCCGGGTTCAGGTGGTAGTTTTTCTGAACTGGCTGAAGTGTGCAGCCAAGTATATGTAGCCACATTCAGCGAGGTACCGGCCAGTGTGGAGGGATCCACACCACCTGCACCCACTACACCTGTCCTTCCCTCTCCTGTCCCTGCGGTGCCGGAGGATTCCACAGATGATGCCCCCACTGTTTCCACAGACAATTGAACTCTTTGTGCAGGCAAGTGTGGGTGTGACAACATCCAGGATGCCACAACCTTTTTCCAACTTTATTTGGACTGGCCAGTGGCCTTATATGAGCATGGACTCATATTTACTTTTTATCTTTGGATGCGGCTGAATAAAGCTTTTGATTTTTGGTTCAGTACATTTGGTTTTCTGATAATGGCTTTGACTGCTGTGTGCCTGGGAGCTGGTGTGATGTTCACATTTGGGTATTGTTACATGTGTCTATTTCCTGATGGTAATGAGGTTAATCATGGTATGTTTCTGCTTTCACTGCTGGGCACTGCTGGGGGTCTTAGCCACACACACACTCTAATGATGGGCACTGCTAGGCTCTGCTGGGGGTCTTAGCCACACACATCCTATGCTGGTGGGCACTGCTGGGGGTCTTAGCCACACACACACTCTCATGCTGGGCACTGCTGGGCACTGCTTGGGGTCTTAGCCACACACACCCTATGCTGGTGGGCACTGCTGGGGGTCTTAGCCACACACACCCTATGCTGGTGGGCACTGCTGGGGGTCTTAGCCACACACACACTCTAATGCTGCGCACTGCTGGGCACTGCTGGGGGTCTTAGCCACACACACACTCTAATGCTGGGCACTGCTGGGGGTCTTAGCCACACACACCCTATGCTGGTGGGCACTGCTGGGGGTCTTAGCCACACACACACTCTAATGCTGGTCACTGCTGGTCACTGCTTGGGGTCTTAGCCACACACACCCTATGCTGGTGGGCACTGCTGGGGGTCTTATCCACACACACACTCTAATGATGGGCAGTGCTGGGGGTCTTAGCCACACACACCCTATGCTGGTGGGCACTGCTGGGGGTCTTAGCCACACACACACTCTAATGCTGGGCACTGCTGGGCACTGTGGGGGGTCTTAGCCACACACACCCTATGCTGGTGGGCACTGCTGGGGTCTTAGCCACACACACTCTAATGCTGGGCACTGCTGGGCACTGCTGGGGGTCTTAGCCACACACACACTCTAATGCTGGGCACTGCTGGGCACTGCTGGGGGTCTTAGCCACACACACACTCTAATGCTGGGCACTGCTGGGCACTGCTTGGGGTCTTAGCCACACACACACACACACACTCTAATGATGGGCACTGCTGGGCACTGCTGGGGGTCTTAGCCACACACACACTTTAATTCTGGGCATTGCTGGGCACTGCTGGGGGTCTTAGCCACACACACACTCTAATGATGGGCACTGCTAGGCACTGCTGGGGGTCTTAGCCACACACACACTCTAATGCTGGGCACTGCGGGGCACTGCTGGGGGTCTTAGCCACACACACCTATGCTGGTGGGCACTGCTGGGGGTCTTAGCCACACACACACACACACACTCTAATGCTGGGCACTGCTGGGCACTGCTGGGGGTCTTAGCCACACACACACTCTAATGCTGGGCACTGCTGGGGGTCTTAGCCACACACACATACACACTCTAATGCTGGGCACTGCTGGGCACTGCTGGGGGTCTTAGCCACACACACACTTTAATTCTGGGCACTGCTGGGCACTGCTGGGGGTCTTAGCCACACACACACTCTAATGATGGGCACTGCTAGGCACTGCTGGGGGTCTTAGCCACATACACACTCTAATGAGGGGCACTGCTGGGCACTGCTGGGGGTCTTAGCCACACACACCCTATGCTGGTGGGCACTGCTGGGGGTCTTAGCCACACACACACACACTCTAATGCTGGGCACTGCTGGGCACTGCTGGGGGTCTTAGCCACACACACACTCTAATGCTGGGCACTGCTGGGGTTTTTAGCCACACACACCCTATGCTGGTGGACACTGCTGGGGGTCTTAGCCACACACACCCTATGCTGGTGGGCACTGCTGGGGGTCTTAGCCACACACACACTCTAATGCTGGGCACTGCTGGGTACTGCTGGGGGTCTTAGCCACACACAGCCTATGCTGGTGGGCACTGCTGGGGGTCTTAGCCACACACACACTCTATTGATGGGCACTGCTGGGGGTCTTAGCCACACACACACTCTAATGATGGGCACTGCTGGGGGTCTTAGCCACACACACACTCTAATGCTGGGAACTGCTGGGGGTCTTAGCCACACACACAATATAATGCTGGGCACTGCTGGGGGTCTTAGCCACACACACACTCTAAAGCTGGGCATTGCTGGGCACTGCTGGGGGTCTTAGCCACATACACCCTATCATGCTGGGCACTGCTGGGTGTGTTTCACACACATCACTTGGATGTGACGCAACCTACACATACATTACTGACGTATGTCCTACACGTCTCACTATTACACTGTGATATGCGGTAGCGTACCGTACCCCGAGGTCGATGACGTAGGTGCAGCACGTCTTACTATTGCACTGGTGATATGCGGTAGCGTACCGTACCCCGAGGTCGATGACGTAGGTGCTGCACGTCTCACTATTACAATGGTGATATGCGGTAGCGTACCGTACCCCGAGGTCGATGACGTAGGTGCGGCACGTCTCACTATTGCACTGGTGATATGCGGTAGCGTACCATACCCCGAGGTCAATGACGGAGGTGCGGCACATCTCACTATTGCACTGGTGATATGCGGTAGCGTACCGTACCCCGAGGTCGATGACGTAGGTGCGGCACGTTTCACTATTGCACTGGTGATATGCGGTAGCATACCGTACCCCGAGGTCAATGACGTAGGTGCGGCACATCTCACTATTGCACTGGTGATATGCGGTAGCGTACCGTACCCCAAGGTCGATGGCTTAGGTGCGGCACGTCTCACTATTACAATGGTGATATGCGATAGCGTACCGTACCCCGAGGTCGATGACGTAGGTGCGCCACTATTACAATGGTGATATGCGGTAGCGTGTGGCACAACGCACCCAGACATTACAGGCGTGCAATGGTGATGTGCACGTGTGGCACCATGTACAGGTATACTTCAGTTGTTGGGGTTCGTTATACTCACCGTCTGCGCCGTTGTCGGTATCTATGTACGAGGTGGTAGGCGTACACGACTGGGATCACACGGACGATGGCGTTCATGTCTTGTTTGTCGCGTAGCGGGGTGCGGTTCGTGGCGGACTCTGGTTTTAAGGCAGTTTTGAGCTCTCGTAGCAAAAGAGCCGTACGGAGTGTCTTCAACACGGATCGTACTTCCTGGTACAGATGACACGGTCTATTTACGTTCGGACGTAGCGTGGAGCGTCAGCCGACTGCTAATCGTATGGACTTTCGATTTGTACGGAGTTTTTAACGCGTCGTACGGAGTGACGCTTTTGGTTGGGATCGTACTTACTGATTTGTACAGGTATGTTTACGAGTACGAATCGTACGGGGAAAAACACTCCGTACGGAGATGCGGAACGCTTTTTACCGGATCGGAATCGACCCCCTAGTTGTTCTTCCAAATTTCCTAAGTTTATTACATCTTCTTGAGCTTGATACATTGCTGTTTCCACCTCATTCATGGCAATTGCTACTTCGTTTTCAACAATTGGTTGTCCTAGTGGATTTTGACTCAGCGCAGCAGAACTTTGACTGTCTTGAGAACTGTCTCTAACAATCTCAGCTGCAATTGTAGCTTCTTGATCAATTTTATCGTTCAATAGTTTCACATAATTTGCAAAAGCACTGCATTGTATGCTATATTTACAAGCATTAAAGGAATCTTCATAGCTCTGGAATTCTCCAAGTAATTCCAGTTCTGAACGCCATGGTTTGAATAGTTGTAATAGAGCTAAATTGTAAAATTCCCTTTTATCAGCAGTGTCACAACTCAGCTTCCTGTGATTAATCAAATTTCCTTTTGTTTGTTTCACCAAATATCCTTCGGAACCAATGACTGCATATGTTTAATCACCGATGTTCTCTGTAGTATTCCGTTTAAAAGTGTACTTTTGCAACACTTCATAGAGACAAATGTTCTCAAGATGATGACTTCTATGTGTCCAACATATTCATTTTCAAAATATCTGTAGTTTCTGGATCTTTTTCTGCTAAATATTCAATTTCTTGAACAGATTTCAGTACCCGATTTTGCATTGCTGCAAGACCTAAAGGATTCTTCTAGATTTGGAGTTCAGACTTGCCGATGATAATCGATCTAAGCATTCATATGCTCCGATTTCTCAATGCGATAACATCTTCAAACTGAAACTGTATAATTTCTTACTTAGACTCTTCTCGTGAGAAATCTCTTCCCACATTTCTTTCAATTCTGTCTTTTCTGATTTTGTAATATAAGATGTTACATATCGAGCAACAGCAATGGAATTGTCCGCAAAATATAGAATATCTATGTTAGCATCCTACATGGACAAAATAACTGGGATGTAGTCATTTATGTATTTTGACTCTTCATTTCTTCTTAAGTTGTAAGTATTTTTTGAAGACTTTCTTGTGATAGTATGTCGCAAAGATGACATAAAACTGTTCACTCTTCCTTTGGATAATACAGGACGTGGAAATCCAAAACGACATTTAGTGTAGAACCTGTCCTTAGATTTGTACTTTTGTCGACAGTATTTTCCACATCGGTGGCTTTGGAATCGTAACACTTGTGCTCTTAAGTTGTTTTCATCTGTGCTTTTGGGTAGAGCACATGTCGCATATTGTTCAATAAAACGCAAAACAGTATCATCTGCATCTGTCCAAAATTTGGGAGCGTCCTTAATCCATAACAGAATATGTATATGAGGAGCACCTCGTGCTTGATACTCCTTTCTCCAAAAGAAATCCACAACTTCTCCAAGAGGAGGATTTTTTTTTGCAAATAAAAGACATCATAGCCTCAAATCTATGATTGAAATACCTGCATACATTAACAGGATTCAAAGAGCACAATTTTCCAGGTGTCTTGTATTCAATATTTTTTATATTGGAATTTGCCTCTCGAAGAAATTCTATCAAATCATCCCAAGTGTACTCAGCACAGCTTAGGCTAAGGAACCATGTTGGAGTTCCTCAGTTCCGTAGCATACATTTCAGTTCTCGATGACGACGGTACCAATATTCATTAGTCCCACACTGACATGCCATCAGATTAATGAGCTGAGATTCTAGATGATCATCTTGCTGGTGCACTTTATCCATAAAATCTTTTGCAAATACATTTTGGAGATGTATTCCAGATTTTAGAATATGGTTGACTGCATATGAAAGTCCAGACAAGTCACTTTAAAACAAAAGATGAAATATATAAGGGATACATTGTAAAAATCTTGGATCTTTTGCATATAATCTTGTTGTCCGATATTCAGATGCAGGAATCTGCACAGGACGTTCATCATATCGTCCTCCTTTTCCAGTTGGGAACAACTGTGGAAAACAACGAGCGTCCAAGCTCTCTTCCCATACACTAATGGGACTTCCTTTTGCCTTTTTCATTTGGAACAAATCAATGTGTTTCGCACCACTTCTTTTGAATGAAGTGGATGCACACTATAATGGTCATAGATTTCTTCGTATCTTAACATGTCTACTTTTTCAATTTGTCTTCTAACGTTTCAGTATCTTCTTCTAAAAGTATATTTCCTCTTCTCCTATATAAACATTCTTATAGTATGCATTGTCTTTTATCAACTACAATGTTGCCTTTTGCACTTTCCTAACATCCACTAACTCCTGCCAGATTTTCTTATTCTTAGTTGGCACACCATTAACAAGAATAACTAGAGGTTCCCTTTCAACACTCTCTACACCAATAGTTTCAATATTTTTTCTTTAAATCTAACGGTAAATATACAACTCTTCCTTTTAATCCTCTTTGTAAATCTGAAGGAGGCAATTTACCTGGTTTAGGCCCCATACGAACAATAGCCTGAAACGGGTGCACACATTGAATGAGAATAGACTCATAGGTATTGAGATCTGTCAGTTCTGGAGGAATATCAACCAACTCTAAATTATTATGCATAGCTTTAGCAGGCATTCTAATTTCATCTAATTTGTTATAACAATATTTACAAATACACTGATCAGAACCCAAATCAAAACAATTCTCTACCAACAAATACGTTGCAAATTCCTTCCACTTATCATTATTTTCTTTTTTACTTTTTAAATACAGATCAACACTCCTAGTCTGATTTTTGTCGTGAGTTCGGCGACAACAAATACAAGAAAAATGTGGCCTTTCACCTAAAATCACCTTAAACTTTATAATTTCATTTTCAAAATTTTGGTACAACTATGTTCAACATTCTCTGCAACATTTTCTTCTATTAATGTTTCAGTTTCTTCACTCTCTTCTTCAGGACCAAAGTAACAAAACTCAATATCATCACAAACCTTTTTCACATCTGATACTGACCCTCGCAAAAGAGCACTGTTCAACTCATTTAACTTTAGTGCTGAACTTTTTGCACAATAGAATCTTCTCACTAACTTCAGCATTTGCGTATGATGTACTACCAACATCCTGAAATGGTGAAAAACACTTTGACATACTTTCCTTGAAAGACAAGCCAGAGAATGACCTTGCAAACCAGTATGTTTTCTCACTCTGCAAGGGTCTAGTCCTTGCAACACCTTAATCTTTTGTTTAACACTTTTTTTACAATATGCTTATAAGAAATTGCGTAATTTATCAATAGATTCTTGTCGTACTCTACAAACACTACTACAATCCCAAGTGTACAGTGGGGCTTTAGGACGTCTGCCTAGAACTTCATCAGCTATCACTTCTTCTGCATTTCTAGGAACCATTTGCTCTTTCTCAATTGGACAACCATCTCTAGCCTCATAAGCTGGACCACTGGTGTCAACTGCATGCAACAAATTATTGCTCTGTAAATAACTCTCTTCATTAAAAAAAGGCTCAGAACTTGAACTGTGTTTCCATTGTCCTAAATTAATTTTGTTAATTAATCTTTTCCTCTTACTTTTGGCCTTCATTACATGTATTGGTTTATCTAATGACCAAATTCTCTTCAGTACTAAAATGAAGAGTTTTCTCGTTACTTCAAAAGCCTTTTCAACAATGGATTCAATATGCTTCTTTTTTTTATAAAATTGTGTTCTCTTTCCATATTTTTTTGTGTCTTTCAGTAAGTAATTCACAACTCTGTTGTAAAATAATTTTTGGCGGATTTCTTTATATTGATTTTCTCTTCTTTTACTATAAGTTGTATCCTTTGTTTTTACATTGCCTTTCCTATTCTTTGCACTTTTTCTTGTGCGTGGAACATTTTCACTGCTTTGCACATTTATATATTTTTTTCTCAGTCTAGTAATCTTTTTATAAAGTCTTTTGAAGTCTTACCAGAAATTGTTCTCTTTTTCGACACATTATGTTGGTCTTCCAAGAGTTGTGGTTGAGTTTTTTTCAAATAAGTATCCTGTTTCTGACTTTTTATTCGTCTTTCTTTCTGCGGCATGGTAACTTTATTTTAACGATGATAAACAGTATCTGTAAAAAATAAACATATATAAGTATTTATTATAAACTTAAAAAAATATTCATTTTTATTACTATACAAACACATTTCATATAAATTCTAATTGAAAAATTGTAGGCCTGAAGCAGAACTGTGAAAGTTGTAAGAGGACTACATACATAGTGCATACCAGTTTGAAGCACTCCATAACACTAAAACCTGAAGCAGTCTATGAGTACATACATATTATCTAAATGATCACAATACTATAAGGAAAGACACTGAGTTAATTCATTATTGGTTCACTTTTACTTTAGTAAATAGATTACTACATGGTACATAATCAGTCACTATGGTTTGGCAACACTACAAAATGAGAATTTAGAGTAGTGCAGTGTTGTTTGTCTAGTGTAAGGACTCGTGCTGGGGTACTGTTCCAGGGTTGTGCAGTGGTATTTGGGTAGTGTAGGAGGTTGTGTTGGCATAGATTTAAGGTTTAGAGTAGTGTAATAGTGTTTCAAAAGTATAGGGGGTCGTGCTACGGTAGTGCTTTATATTTTAGGGTATTACACTGATGATTGGGTAGTGTAGGTGGTTGTACTGGGGTAGATTTAGGGTTTAGGGTAGTGCAGTGGTCTTTGTGTAGTGTAGGGGGTCCTTGCAGAACAGTGTTCTAAGGTAGTGCAGTGGTGTTTATTTAGTGTACGGGTGTTGCTAGGGATAGTGTTTTAGTGTTTAAGATAGTACAGTGGTGTTTGTGTACTGTATAGGGTTATGCTGGAGTAGTGCAATGGTGTTTGAGTAGTGTAGGAGGTCATGCTGGGGTAGTGTTCTAGGGTAGTGCAGTGGTGTTTATGTAGTGTATGGGGTCATAATAGGGATAGTTTTTTAGAGTTTAAGATAGTGCAGTGGCGTTTATGTAGTGTACGGAGTCGTGCTGGAGTAGTGTTTTAGGGTAGTGCAGTAGTGTTTGGGTAGTGTAGGGGGTCACGCTGGAGTAGTGTTCTAGGATAGTGCAGTCATGTTTGGGTAGTGTAGGAGGTGGTGGTGAGATAGATTTAATGTTTAGAGTAATGCAATGGTATTTGAGTAGTATCCAGGGTTGTGCGGTGTAGTGTTTTATTATTCAGGGTAGTACAGCAGTGTTTATACAGTGTAGGGGGTCATAGTAGGGGTAGATTTAGAGTTTAGAGTACTGCACTGGTCTTTCTGTAGTATAGAGGGTCGTGTTGTGGTAATGTTGTAGAAAATAAACTGGTGTTTGGGTAGTGTCGAAGGTTCTGCAGAACTATATTTAAGATTTAGGGTAGGTAAACCGCAACATTATATTGCCAATAACTTTGGCGATGATTGGTGAAGTGGGGGCCGAGAAAAAACAGGGGTCCCAAAATGCGTTTTCCCAATGCAATTTCCCATAGGACCTTTTGCTGATCGGAATTACACCAAATTTGGCAGAGCGGTAGTCCTCAGTTCTGACTTGTGCCTTTGGCATATCTGGAGTCAATCTGTTCAGTAGTTTCTTTGAAAATTACGGTTAAAGTCATTTATATATCTATGGGTGTGGAGGATCCGCGGATTGTGAGAGGATTGGCCTCGTATGATAAGCGCATCATCCCAATGACGCTCTGAATTCTAAGTGGCTGTCAAGCGGTTCTAAACATTCGAAATCAGGAACTGTTGGCAGCCATTTTAGGCCTTGGTAGAAGCGAGGCTGAGGAAGTCAGTGAAATATGTATGAACAATGTGAAAAGGGGACAGGGTAGACAAACCCTGACACCCTAGTCCTGCTCAGGGGGTCACATAAGGACACATGAACTACCAAAATACTTATCTAAGACTGAATCCTAAATGCACAGACTCACTGTGTGATTCTAGACAAATAACAATATTCCTTATAAATACAGTAGTAAGATACTATAGTAGTGTTTGGGTAGTGTAAGGGGTCCTGCTGTGATAGATTTAAGCTTTAGAGAACTGAAATGGTGATTAGATAGTATAAGGACTCATAGTGGGGTAGTGTTCTAGCATAGTGCAGTGGTGTCTATGTACCATAAGAGATTATGCTAGGGATAGCGTTTCAGGCTTTAAGATAATGCTTTGGTGTTTGTATAATATAGGAGGTCATGGTAGGGGAATGTTCTAGGAAATAAACTGGTGTTTGGCTAGTGTAGGAGGTTCTACTGGTGTAGATTTAAAGTTTAGGGTAGTAAAGTGGTGAATAAGTAGTGTAGGTGGTCATGCTGGAGGTACATTAAGGGTTTACAATAGTGTAGTGGTGGAAGTATCAGCGCAAGACTACATGTACTTATCTGTCGGTAAAAACATCAACCATACATTATACATATTTCAGAACTGCATTTTACTATTAATGCTAAACTCATTTTGGAAACACATAACCAATGACTATTTTCTAATTCTACCAAAATGTGACAACATGATACTTTCTTAACTAATAACATATCGGAAAACACATAAAGGGGATATTATCAATCAGAGCGTTAAAATAATCGCCATTTTAGCGACAGAAAAGTGCAGCAAAAGCGGCGATAATGGCCTTGATAATATGCCGTCAAGAATTCCAATAGAAGCCCATGTTCACACTAGAACATGAGTTTCTATTAGAATTCACAAGTCCATATTATCATGCCCATTATCGCCGCTTTACCAGCAGTTTTCTGCTGCTAAAACGACGATAATTTTTAACGTTCTGCTTCATAATATGCCCCGAAGTACCAAAATGCTTCTCTCAGAGTGGTTCCTAAATGCACAGAAGACACACTGTGGGGCATATTATCAAGAACGGCGATAACATTGTTGCCGCTTTAACGACAGAAAACTGCCGCTAAAGCGACGATAATGGGCTTGAAAATATGCCCTTGTGAATTCCCATAGCAGTCCAGGTTAACACCACAACCTGGTCTTCTATAGGAATTCACAAGAACATCCTTTCAATCCCATTATCGCCGCTTTTAGCGGCATTTTCCTGCCACTAAAGCAACGATAATTTTATCGCCGTTCTTGATAATATACCCCTGTGTGATTCTAGACAAACAAAACTATCCCTTCTATTTTACTAGAACACATTTCGTAGTCTAGAATGAGTACTACATTTTAATCTACCAACTTCAGTAATTTTTGCAAATAAATAAATAATAAATAACTGGTTTCTAATTCTACCAAAACAAGAGAACAACATAGTTATCTGTGTGCAAACACGTAAAATAAACACATGCTTATCTCAGAATGCTTTCTAAATGCACACATACTCACAATAAAATTCTATAGAGAAAAAAAAATATTCCCTTCACTTTAGCAGAACAAACACATTACTCTTATTAAAACCAAAATGCACCACATAATTCCCTCACAAATTAATAACTCATCTTTCGTATTGTTTTGTAGAATAAAAAGTATGTCAGTCACACAGCAGATTTTCTTATTCAAAATCTCTGTTTTCAACACCTCTCATCGGAACCATCGAATGGCAGAGTTTCCCTCTCATTTTCAACATATATACACCTGAACATCAAATCACATTTCTTACCACATTAATACAAACCAAACACAGATTTCTATTGGTTAGACATTTCAATCCTTTTCAAACAACAAACATTTGAACCCTACCCCCATTCTGCCGTTGGCCTGTTATCATATAAACACTTCATGAAACAGTTAACTGAGCACACAGGTCAAAAGTTCATCACACAATGTTACTAATCAAAACAGCAAGTGTGCTTGACTTCTCAATATACCAGCTTATCTTATGTAATGTTCCTTTCTATAAAAAAATGTTAACCAATAAGAATCAGGCTTTCAAAAAACAGAAACCTGCACCCTAGTTTTCAATGTAGAATATTGTCAAACAACCAATCATTTCTCTTCTTTTTTTCTCAACTGCATCTTATCCACCATTTTACAAAAATATTACTTTTCAAACTGGCACTTGGTTTACAGAGACCATCTGAGTGCATCCAGACCTCCCTTCAACATGCTTAGAGTGTGGATTGTGGGACACGGTTATATTTTCTGGAGCCAAAGGTGCGCAGAACAGAAAGGAATTCACAAAGACCTAGCTTTACCAAACGTAGACATTAAATGGATTGGACAGAGAGGATTAAAGTGGCACCAATTGATGCCATTGTTGAAATCCTTTTTCCATCTCCAACACCCTGACCTCATAATTGTGCACTGTGGTTGGCAATGACCTAGGCACTTTGACTGGGGTAGGTCTGGAAATGCTTATGAAGGACACCTTTGGAGAATTGATGTCACTTTTCCCCCAAACTGTCTTTATATATTCTAACATATGCCAAAGGCAAAAATGGAACTGGTCCAATCAATTTGGTCTACAGATTGAGAAAGCTAGAAAACATGTGAATAAATCAGTTTCTGCTTTTCTCCGAGACTATAGAATGGGGTCCATATACCACAACAATCTGCATGGCATCTATAGGACAGATGGTGTACATTTTACAGATGAGAGAAACAGAGTCTTCCTCTTGAACTTTAGACTCTGCATCGGTATTTACTTGTAGGTACTAAAATCTCTCAATAAACACAAGGGCTCTCTTTAGAGCCAACCAAGATCTCAACACATAAGCTTGATGTATATCTAAAAAATATATGCTTCTTTTTTTTCGGTGGCAAAATGCCCAGATCCCGCAACTTTTTTTAAAAACAAAAATACTATCTTACTTTTTTGGCCCACACGGATGCCTTTGTCACCCCCTAAGTAGGCCTAGGGAGTCAGCGTTTGTCTACCCTGCCCCTGTTCATGTTTTGCCAACATATTCCACTGACTTCCTCAGCCTCGCTTCTACCAAGGCACAAAATGGCTGCCAACAGTTCCTGGTTTCGAATATTTACAACCGCTTGACAGCCAATTAGCATTGAGCGCGTGGTCGGGACGGTGCGCTTATCCTATGAGGCCAATCCTCGCACAATCCGCGGATCCTCTGCGCCCATAGATATATAAATGACTTTAACCACAATTTTCTTAAAAGCTACTGAACAGATTGACACCAGATAGGCCAAAGGCACAAGTCGGAACTGAGGATTACCTCTCTGCCAAATTTGGTGTAATTCCGTTCAGCCGTTCAGGCTGTAGCCGTGGCTAAAGGTCCTATGGGGAAAACACATTTTGGGACACCCCTTTTTTCTCTGCCGCCACTGGACCAATCCCCCAAAAAATGTTCAGGGAAGGAGCGGAATTGAGCTGGCCAAAAGTTTGTAAAATTTCAAGAAGATTCATCAATCGACGCCAAAGTTATTACCAATAGAATGTTGCTGTTTTCCTATGGACAATAGGTCCTAGCTACAACTATCTACTGGTGAGCGCCAGTAGATAATATATATATATATATATAGATATATATATATATAGATATATATATATATATATCTATATATATATATATATATATATATTTTTTTATTTTTTATTTTTTTTTTTCGTCAAGAAAATGCCGCACTCAGGAACTTGGATTTCTTTCAAGATTTATTTAAACAGAGCCCAGTCTGCACACCAACGCGTTTCTGCCTTACGGCCTTGGTCACCCAAAAAATATATATATATATTTCATAAATGATTTATAGCACTGAAGAAGGTAATGACCGAAATGCAAAATAAATCGTTTTGAATACCCCTGTGTGTGCTCCGGGTTTTTGGAGTTGTTGTGGAACAAGACGAACTCACCTGTCGTCTACGGATGCACCCGCCGTTGTGTTCGGCTGCCTGGTGAAGTGGTGTTGTGGAGTACTGTTGGCGTGCTTGAACCGCCACTGCCAGTTCCTGTCGTTGTGAGGGAACGCTGGCCATTAGGTCTGAGATGTCGCGAACATATGAGAGGCATCCACAGGTTCTGTGCCTATTACTATCAGCGGCTGGCGAGGGTGACATGCACAGACGGAAAGGATTAATTGAGGCTGCCAAATGGAATAATGCAATACATCTCTGACTGATGGTGAATTATAGGACATTGAGGCCCTGCACATTAATTATTCATGCCGACGCGGGAAAAGTTTGCCGCTTTCCTATTGGTTACAGCCCCACCAATGGGTGAATATCTTGGAGAGACTGAACTGTGCACATTTTACAAATGATTTATAGCACTGAAGAAGGTAATGACCGAAATGCATTTGCAAAATAAATCGTTTTGACGACCCCCATGTGTGCTCCAGGTTTTTGGAGTTGTTGTGGAACAAGACGAACCCACCTGTCGTCTACGGATGCACCCGCCCCTGTGTTCGGCTGCCTGGTGAACTGGTGTTGTGGAGTACTGTTGGCGTGCTTGAACCGCCGCTGCCAGTTCCTGTTGTTGTGAGGGGATGCTGGCCATTAGGTCTGAGATGTCGCAACCATATGAGAGGCATCTACAGGTTCTGTGCCTATTACTATCAGTGGCTGGTGAGGGTGACATGCACAGAAGGAAAAAGATTAATAGTGGCTGTCAATTGGAATAATGCAATACATCTATGACTGATGGTGAATTATGGGACATTGAGGCCCTGCATATTAATTATTCATGCCGACGCGGGGAAAGTTTGCCACTTTCCTATTGGTTACAGCCCCACCGATGGGTGTATATTTTGGAGAGACTGAACTGTGCACATTTTACAAATGATTTATAGCACTGAAGAAGGTAATGACCGAAATGCATTTGCAAAATAAATAGTTTTGAAGACCTCCGTGTGCGCTCCAGGTTTTTGGAGTTGTTGTGGAACAAGACAAACTCACCTGTCGTCTACGGATGCACCCGCCGTTGTGTTCGGCTGCCTGGTGAAGTGGTGTTGTGGAGTACTGTTGGCGTGCTTGAACCGCCGCTGCCAGTTCCTGTTGTTGTGAGGGGAAGCTGGCCATTAGGTCTGAGATGTCGCGACCATATGAGAGGCATCTACAGGTTCTGTGCCTATTACTATCAGCGGCTGGCGAGCGTGACATGCACAGACGGAAAAGGATTAATAGTGGCTGCCAATTGGAATAATGCAATACATCTATGACTGATGGTGAATTATGGGACATTGAGGCTCTGCACATTAATTATTCATGCCGACGCAGGAAAAGTTTGCCGCTTTCCTATTGGTTACAGCCACACCAATGGGTGTATATTTTGGAGAGACTGAACTGTGCACATTTTACAAATGATTTATAGCACTGAAGAAGGTAATGACCGAAATGCATTTGCTAAATAAATCGTTTTGAAGACCCCCGTGTGTGCTCCGGGTTTTTGGAGTTGTTGTGGAACAAGACAAACTCACCTGTCGTCTACGGATGCACCCGCCGTTGTGTTCGGCTGCCTGGTGAAGTGGTGTTGTGGAGTACTGTTGGCGTGCTTGAACCGTCGCTGCCAGTTCCTGGCATTGTGAGGGGACGCTGACCATTAGGTCTGAGATGTCGCAACCATATGAGAGGCATCTACAGGTTCTGTGCCTATTACTATCAGCGGCTGGCGAGGGTGACATGCATAGACGGAAAAGGATTAATAGTGGCTGCCAATTGGAATAATGCAATACATCTATGACTGATGGTGAATTATGGGACATTGAGGCCCTGCACATTAATTATTCATGCCCACGCGGGAAAAGTTTGCCGCTTTCCTATTGGTTACAGCCCCACCAATTGGTGTATGTTTTGGAGAGACTGAACTGTGCACATTTTACAAATGATTTATTGCACTGAAGAAGGTAATGACCGAAATGCATTTGCAAAATAAATCGTTTTGACGACCCCCGTGTGTGCTCCGGGTTTTTGGAGTTGTTGTGGAACAGGACAAACTCACCTGTCATCTACGGATGCACCCGCCGTTGTGTTCGGCTGCCTAGTGAAGTGGTGTTGTGAAGTACTGTTGGCGTACTTGAACCGCCGCTGCCAGTTCCTGTCGTTGTGAGGGGATGCTGGCCATTAGGTCTGAGATGTCGCGACCATATGAGAGGCATCTACAGGTTCTGTGCCTATTACTATCAGCGGCTGGCGAGGGTGACATGCACAGACTGAAAAGGATTAATAGTGGCTGCCAATTGGAATAATGCAATACATCTATGACTGATGGTGATTTATGGGACATTGAGGCCCTGCACATTAATTATTCATACCGACGCGGGAAAAGTTTGCCGCTTTCCTATTGGTTACAGCCCCACCAATGGGTGTATATCTTGGAGAGACTGAACTGTGCACATTTTACAAATGATATATAGCACTGAAGAAGGTAATGACCGAAATGCATTTGCAAAATAAATCGTTTTGACGACCCCCGTGTGTGCTCCAGGTTTTTGGAGTTGTTGTGGAACAATACGAACTCACCTGTTGTCTACGGATGCACCCGCTGTTGTGTTCGGCTGCCTGGTGAAGTGGTGTTGTGGAGTACTGTTGGCGTGCTTGAACCGCCGCTGCCAGTTCCTGTCGTTGTGAGGGGACGCTGACCATGGCTTGGCAGTTCGGGCTGGACTGTTCCCATGAGGCACAGGGTCAGACTGATTTGCATATAGCCATGTCTGAACTGGGGTGGAAGAGTGGGCTAAAGAACGGTGATGGATCAAACCCAGATCTTTTGACTGGGTGTGAGTGTTTGATGGGTTCAGAAGCTCCGTCCACCACCACCCCCTTTTGTACCTATTATACACTAGGGGCTTACAGAGGAGGTCATGCTAATGACATGGAGACCCCAACGCATAGTGTTCCCTAGTATATGTAGGTGTTTTCACTGTATTCTAAGTGTCTTTTTAACATAGCACTGGCTCCAGGACTGGTTAGTCAGAGTCAGTTACCTCCAGTACCCGTCTGAAAAAGTTGACGGTACAGGACGATTTTGCAACAAGGCGACTTTCTGCTCTTCTGTTTGTTCTTTCTGCATGTTTTCCTTCTTCCTGCACTTTTCTTCGTCTTTGTTGACTTCTGTTGCTACCTTCTGCATTTCTTTTTTTTCTTACTGTGTTTTTTCTTCTTTCTTCACATGTTCTATCTCTTTAGGCATAGTTAGAAATTAGCATTTAAAAAACCTTTGAAATTCACTGAAAAAACCCAAAGTTTAAGGCACGTTATAGTTAAGAATTAGCTTTTAAAAAACCTTAGAACTTCACTGATAAAAACATAGGTTTCAGGGGCGTTATAGTTAGCTGGACATTTCACTCATACAAAACCATAGAAATTCCCCTGTTATAGTTAGTACAGCAAACTATAACTCGCGCGCCCGCAATGCACTGCTGATGACGTCCCATATTACATCACTCATGACATAGTCAGTGACATCACTCATGACATCAGTGATGACATCTCAAATGACATCACTGATGACATCACTGATGATATCATCCTTGTGATAGAGTGGCAGACCTCCTTTCAACCTAATATGACCTTTGATGCACACATTAAAAAATAGAAACTAAAATTTTCAAAAAAATGGACATACCAATACCAGTTAAAACAACCTATTCAGTAATTCCATGATCTACATACACATCCACTTGTTCACTAACAGTTCTATATAGTCACTCATACATGTACTCACTCATCATATGTACTCATACACCTATACATCCTGTTACACACTGCCACTCATTCATAGAGTTACTCACACACATAGTCACTCAAGCTAATAGAGATTAAAACATCCATTTACTTGCATATACAGTTAAGAGACTTGGGATCCATCAAACAGCTTCTCCCTGGATGGTTATAGTCATTTCTGTATCCCGGCGACATGTAGTAAGGCAGGTAGAGCCAAGGAATGTTTAATTAGCCTATTCAAACTAGATCTGAAGGGTTCTTTAGTGCAACGTGACTCAGGCTGTCAAAACTGTCTAATAGTGGAACTGTCAGCTCCTGACACCCCTAATATACTATTTATGTGCCAATGATAATACTAATCATAACTTAGATTTATTGGAAAAAAAATTGTCAGCATATAGCATAACTGCAAATGCTTTTGAGATTATATTTATGGGGGACTTTAATATTCACCCTTGCGACCAATTTTGCGCCAATGTAGAGGATGAGGGCCCCCTATATTCGGTCCCCACACATTTTGAACATTCAAAGCGGGGGGAGGTACTTGAAAACTTTTTGGCTTTCTGGAACCTCTATGAGTCAGGATGTGGGGAGGGAGGACTTAGGGCTCCAACGTTTAAAGGGACAGACGCGGGTACAATAATTTTTTTGACTTCCTTTATTTTATCTAGGGTTTTAAGGTATAAGACTGAGGTCTCTGTTTTTAGCGACCATAACCCCGTTACACTAGAGATGGTGTCAGGGGACTTTTTGGGTTTTAAGATTGCATCACATAAGGGCGGGAAGGATATGACACTGAAAGATCAGGGCCGAAGACTAAAGAGGTTCAAAGTGGTCCCTGAAACCTTTTTGCAGGATGTTCTAACCAGGGTTGAACCCGAGGTAGCAACATGATTAAACAACAAATCCCCGGGTTCTCAGATTGTTGATGCCTTTGATACCATCTGCACACAAATAAATTATAGCCTACAGGCCGGAAAAAAGCAGAATAGACAACCAGGCAAAAGTTGGTTTAACAGAAACTGCTCAAAGGCACACTCGGCCCTACTTAAGGCCCTGAAGGCCAGCCCTAAAGATAGGGTACAAATAGTAAGTCTGAGGACAGCATATAAACATGCTATACAAGCAAGAAAACATGAGCTAAAAGAGGAGGCTTGGGCTCAACTCTTATCTCCTGAGGTATTGAGAGACAGTGGGAAATTTTGGGCGACCATAAATCAACCACTGTTTTCGAATGATAATAACTCGCCCCTCGACTCTAATATAGCAGACGATGATTGGATAGCTCACTTTGAAAAAAGATAGTGTTCCCCAGGCAACAAGAATTCCACAGATATTAACTTCCCTGAAAATGTAGTCTCCCCAATGGTCTTGGAGGTCATAGAAGTGGAAAGGGCGATAGAGCAGATGTCAAAGAACAAGGCACCAGGCCCTGACGGGGTTTCCGCTGATTTGTTTAAGTGTGCCCCGAAATTTTGGTCTAAAATCCTGTCCAATGTGTTTAATGTTTTGGGCCCAAATAACATCCCAGTATCCTGGAAGAAATCAACCATCATCCCGGCCTTTAAAAAGGGGGATAGGCAGGACCCCTCATGCTATAGGGCTATCTCCCTGATAGACTCCTCAGTCAAAATACTGGGACGTGTCATCCTGCAGAAAATGACGGAGTGGTTGGAAGATAGAGGGGTCCTGTTGAATGCACAATATGGTTTTAGAGCTAAAAGGAGCACTCTCGACCAATGTCTTAACCTCCAACTTTTAATTGACAAATACACTAAAGCCAAGGAGGGGTCGATGTATTTGGGGTTCATGGACCTCTCCTCTGCATTTGACCTAGTGAATAGGTCAAAGTTATGGCAAATTTTATTAACAATGGGTTTTGACCTGTCCCTAATTAACCTTCTAGTTGACCTGCACTCTGGTCTCCTAGCTTCCGTTAGGATTACCTCTGAGGGACGCTGAACTAGTCATTTTAACTCAGAGAGGGGGTTCAGACAAGGGTGCATGCTGGCCCCCCTTCTTTTTACATTATATATCAACACTTTGGAGCCCGCACTGAGGGGGGCGTCACAGGATGTACCGCATATAGGGGATCTGGCCATACCGGTTCTCCTGTACGCGGATGACGCTGTTCTCTTAGCCCATACGGGGATAGGTCTTCAAAGGTTGTTAGATGCCTTTGGGAGTTTTATGGAGACTCTGGATTTAAAAATAAATACCAAAAAATCCCAAGTAATGATTATGGGGAAGTGCTGTAGGAAAAATAAAGTCAAAACATTTTTCTGTTGTTGTGAAGAAGTCTGTAGAGTGCCCACATTTCCCTATCTGGGAGTCCTTTTTGATGATAGAGGGAATTGAAGCCCGCAACAAAAAAATAGAAATATTGTATTTGCAAGAACGACCTTAGCACTCTTGGGATTTACTAAAAAATTAGGGGCTAGACCAGTAGAAGCAATAATGAAGGTATATAAAGCCAAATGTCTTGCGGTTGCCACTTATGGCAGTTCGATATGGGGTTATTGCTCCCAAGACAGAATTCAGGTGACCGAAAATTAATTCCTGAGATCAGTTTTAACAGTGCCACAGTCCACACCCACCTACACTATCCATACTGAGTTGGGTGTGAGGTACGTATCTGATCTAATAAAAATAGCCCCTCTAACCTGTTGGATGAAGACCTGGATAAATCAGGAAATCTCCCTGAACCATATTATCCTTAAAGATTGTCTTCTGCTGGAAAATGTCTGTAAAATCCCTTGGCTGGCATATATCAAAACTAGTCTTCATAAAATAGGGCGACCCGAGCTTTTCTCCTCCCCTGAGACTATAACACCAAAGGATGTCTTACAGACTAAAAATGCTATGTTGCACTTGCTGTCACAAGAGAGGGAGGAGGTAGAATTGAGGAAACCAATTGTTAGAGCAAATTTTATCTTGGTTAATTCACCTGGACCTGAATTCTATCTTACCTTGGTGAATCGCCCCTATCATAGGCACCTTTTAACTCGATTTCGTTTTAATTTGATTCATTTGACTTTAGGCTATTTTCCCAAATGGTGCAGTCCGGAAAAGGCTAGCCCCTGTAACTGTGGCAATTTTTCCACACAGGACACAATACACTTTTTAATGTTCTGTGAATATTATTCGGATATCAGGAAGAAGTTCCTGCTTCCTATATTGAGGGAGGCAGGGTTCCTACAAGTAAAGCCAGCTCTCCTGTATTTACAACTATTAAATACTCACCGTATAATATTCCATGTTGCTAGCTTTTTAGTAGCCGCTTTCCGGATCAGGAACAAGACTAATTGTGCTCCAATGATTTTGGTTGACTCTGATTAAAATGGATTTAGCCCAGACAATGACATTGATGTAGCAATGATAGTCAAAATAGAATACGTTGTTTTTAATGTGATTTTACTAAATTTTAATGGATATATTTTATTCAATATTGTTGTTTATAATGTGTAATATATTTCTAATTGTACCAATGTCTTTTTATGATATTGATTTATCGAATAAAGTATTTTGACTCACTGACTGACAGTTATACACACACCACTACACTTACTTCTACAGACACATACACATACTTACTCTCTTAAACAATCACTTATAGAAAAACATACTTATTTATACAAGAACTCTTTCAATCTCTCACTCTCACATATACTCACTTATATAGATCAATACTCACATATACTAGTTTAAAACATATGTAGTTACTCATAAAGACACTATTGAGACAGTCATTCACTCACAAACACACCCATACACACACTCATCCACCCATACAGTCCTGGACACATGCTGCCTTCAACACATACAGTGAGTCACTCATTCATTCTTCTATGCACTAAGTAATACCCCCACCGAACCATGCAGACACTGAGACACTCATACTGATACTCAAAAAATCAACTAATAACCCATATAGACACTCATGTAGCTACTCACCAACCCATGCAGCCACTTATACACAAAGTGAGAGACTGATACAGATATTTACATATTTAAACATTGCTCGCTAACCCATGTATTCACTAAGATACACTTAATCAGTCAGTTATACAATCAATTTTACAAAAAAAATCCATTTAGACACTTACTTACCCATTTATTGTTACATCGACCTTGAGATATACATATATAAAAAATATTTAATTTTCAGAAAGACACACATTCACTGGATGATGTCATTAGTGATGTCATCAGTGATGTCATTTGAGATGTCATCAGTGATGTCATGAGTGATGTCACTGACCATGTCATGAGTGATGTATTATGTGACGTCATCAGCAGTACATTGCGGGAGCACGAGTCATAGTTAGCTGAACTAACTATAACGGGGGAATTTCTATTGTTTAGTACGAGTGAAATGTCCAGCTAACTATAACGCCCCTGAAACCTATGGATATATATATCTATCTATCTATATATATATATATATATCTGCAATACCTCGCAGCGCTCCACCAATATAGTGAATAACAAGGCATGGACCATCTCTTGTGCAGTATGCTATTTATTGTCCAACAAACAGCTCAGCCATGACGCGTTTCGGCCGTCCCTGCGGCCTTGGTCACATGACGATACTTGATTTTCAGCCCATTTTTAAAGTGCTAGTGCATCACGTGTCAGGAATAGACATAGAAAAAATACTGACGGTTTTAATACCCTTAATATCTTTGAATGAAAATGCCACAATTTCTATCTGTATGAATACAGTAAGTCCTTTCTGCCAAAGACAGTTCATAATTCACCTCCCTTGAGATAAGTTCATATTGCGGACAGTAACATTGCAAAGTTTATATAATTCTTATTCTTTCTACATATCTAGTCTATATTATGTCGCTTGATATTTCATACTAAATATATTTGACATGTGTTTATAGACAAAATGCCTAAAAAACAAAACAAAAGTAAAAGTGCTCACCACAACGTGTCTAAATTATAAAAACTATTTAGAAAAAAAGAGAATTATTTACTCTTAATCAATTGCACAGGAGTTTGTACATGCATGCTATAGGTCACGTGCTATCAAATCAATAGGTTTTACTCACAAAACATATATAAACACATCCCCATATATACAATCACTTTACTATCACCTGAATGTATCCCATATCCATTTAAAGAATATACACATTATATCATATATAGAAGGATCCCCTTCTATAATTAAGTTAAAGTGACTTGGTGCAACAGTACAATGAGGGTAAAGTGACTCATGCTAGTTGTTTTCTAAAAAATTTATGATTCAACTTGAATGGGGACTTTCGGGGGAAGAGGAATCAGGTATTTCATAATCTTGCTTTGGACAGGCAGTTTTTAAACAGGAAAAAATCAGTGCTATATATGATTTAATTAATTACATATCACTATTCTATTCATCTGTAAAAACCATGTTTAGTGATAAAAACAGATAAAAGAATACTTGCATAATATAAGAACAAATGCAGTCTATCAGAGATGGATATCGGTGACATAATAAAACCAAACAGTCTAAAATACATACGGATAAAACTACCCTAATGTTTAGAGGTCGGCTTATATTAACTGTCGGTCACCTATTGTGAATTGTTGTACATCAGTATATATTCCTAATCCTCTAATAAAAAGGAAGAAGGGAAAAATAAATATACAATTTGTACAGAATATGTGCAAAACACGCAATTCAATATCCTAATCTTAAAACCTGTTCTTAAAAATAACTTATGGAGTGATACATATCCAATTTTTCATTCAGACAGACACAGTGGCCTCTATTTATAAATATGTGTGGAGGTCCTCTGTAGTGTTGAGACCCCCAGGCCACATAGAATCGAACTCCAGAATGTAGTTTGTTTCAGTTCTTCGCATGTTGGCCTCCCTATCCCCACCTCTCTTTGTTGCCGGGATAGACTCAATTGCATAATATTTTAATCCTTGGGTCTTACTGTTATGGCATGCCTCAAAGTGTCTGGCAACTGGGTAATTTTGATCTTTGTTCGTTATAGCACGCAAATGTTGCAGGATTCTTTTATGAACCGGCAACTTGGTGCTGCCAACATACTTAAAATGACATTCACATTCTAAAACATATATACAGTAATCAGTTTTACATGTCAGCAGTTGGTTGATTTCTCGAGTTGCCTTTGGGATGACCGTGGTATATTGCTTAGTATTCACCCCATGTTGGCATGCTTTACATGAGAAGCATTTATAGAATCCCCTACTAACAGGTCGGCTGGGCTCTTTTTTCAGACATTCCTGACTTTTCTTAGTTAAAATTGAGCCCAAGCTCATACCCTTACGATATGTTATTGATGGATTTGCGGGCATCAATTCTCCAATAGTAGGGTCATCTTGTATAAAATGCCAGTTGCGCCTAACTATATTCCTTAATTCCCTCTCCTGTTTGGAATAAGTCAGAACTAGCCGAACTGTATTAGTGTCTACACTCTGGATTCTTGTATCTTTGGGAGTATATTTGAGGAGATCACTTCTGGCTTTTTGTCGGGACTTTCTGATAGCTGTTTCAACTGTTCTTGTACTGTAGCTTCTTTCCACAAACCTATTTAGGCTCTCTTGCTGTTTTTTATCATATCTCTATCGTCACTACAAATACGGCGAATGCGAAGCATTTCGCCGTATGGGATTGATTTGATCAAGTGTTGCGGATGGGCACTTGTCGCATGTAACAGTGTGTTACCAGATGTCGGTTTTCTAAAAAGGGTAGTACTAAGAACATTACTTTTTAAAAAAAACTGCACATCTAAAAATGTCACCGATTCCTTGCTAATACTAGAAGTAAAATTCAAATTAAGATCATTTACATTTATTTCCTGTATAAAATTTAAAACACTGTCCTCAGATCCATGCCACACAATAAAAAGATCATCAATAAAACGAAGCCAAGAGACTATGTTGGATGTGCAATAGTGCAAATATTTTCGCCTGAGGACCAGTTCCTCCCACCACCCCATAAAAAGGCAAGCATAACTAGGGGAGAAACTGGCCCCCATGGCTACACCCTGAACCTGTTGGAAAAATTGATCATTAAACATAAAATAGTTGTTTTCCAGACAGAATGTGAGCATTTCCAGAAGCATTTTTGTATGATTGGAGAGTTCCATGGGCCTTCTGCTAAGATAGTATTCACATGCTCGAAGGCCATCTCTATGTTTAATACATGTATATAGGGAGCTTACATCCAATGTTACCAAGAGATAGTCCGATTTCCACTCTATGTCGTTTAGTTTCCTCAGAAAATCACTTGTGTCCTGGACATATGAATTTAATGATTTCATGTGTGCCTGTAGAAAATAGTCTATATACTTTGATAAATTTTCCAATGGTCCACCACATGCCGAGATAATTGGTCTTCCCGGCGGTTCAGTGAGATTCTTGTGGACCTTTGGGATGAAGTATATATATGGGGTCAGTGGATGATCTTGTTTTATGTACTTGAAGTCATCGCCACTTAACATCCCTACTCCTTTCCAGGCTACCAGGTTTTTGTTCAAGTGCTCCAACAATATTCTATATTACATATAAATTCACTGAAAAAACCATAGGTTTCAGGAGTTATATAGTTAGGAATTAGCATTTACAAAACCTTTGAAATTCACTCAAAAAACTATAAGTTTTAGTGATGTTATAGTTAGCTGGACATTTTACTCATACAAAACCATTGAAATTGCTCCTATATAGTTAGTTGTACTAAGTATATATTGCGCACCCGCAATCCACTGCTGATGATGTCACATATTAGATCATTCATGACATGGTCAGTGACATCACTGATGACATCTCAAATGACATCAGTGATGACATCACTGATGACATCATCCAGTGAATGTGGTTTGCTTCGTTATTTAAATATGCATTATATATATAGCAATTTGCATTGAAGAATGAGTGGATGTATATAAATAAATATTTGGATGGAGGATTTAGTAGCAGTGTAATTGACTGTTTACTTGACCAATTTATAATGTCTCACTAAATATAGTGGATAGTGACTAAACTGTGTGAATATCTGTATCACTTTGTCAGTTGTTGTGTAAACTGATTCTACAGTTGGTTACTAGCTATGTGAAAGTCTATATTAGTTATTGATTAGTTAACTGAGTATTTGTATGGGAGTGTGAAAGTGTGTGTGGTTCGGTGGAGGGTGTGTGACTGTCCAAAGATGTGTGAATAGTTTATTCAGTAGATATATGAAGTTAAAACTACATGTTCTAACAGTTTGGGTGAGGGAATCTCTTTATGGGTGTGGTGATGAGCAAATATATTTCTCAAAGGTACAGGTCCAACAAACTAGAAAAATAAAAGGCAGTGTATGTGTCAGTTGTTGTATATAAATAAGTATACATAAGACACAATGATTGTGTGAGTGGCTGTATGGATAACTGTATACTTGTAATAATGATTTTATAATTCACTAAGTATGACTTACTATCTAAATGAATAGAAGAAGTGTTGTTTGTATAAGTGTTTTGCTAAGTAAATATGTAAGTATGATCCATTGTTTGCATAAGCGAGTAGGATGACTTCATATGTGAATAGGATGCGTGCTGTTGTTTAATGTCGATATAGATGTATAAGTATTTTTGATAGTGTTCTATTGTTCATTGACAGCATGTATGAGTGAATCCATAGGTAAGGGATTAGATGTGTGTATACATGTATGAATCACTTAGTGGAGTTTTAGATACTTGTATTGCTGTGACAATGGATTTAAATATGATACTCTGTATTTTACAAAGAGTGATGAAAAATTGTAATAGTGTATGAAAAGGTGTATGTGATTGTCACGTGGATGATGTCATCAGTGATGTCATTTGAGATGTCATCAGTGATGTCACTGACCATGTCATGAATGATCTAATATGTGACATCATCAGCAGTGGATTGCGGGTGCGCGATATATACTTAGTACAACTAACTATATAGGACCAATTTCAATGGTTTTGTATGAGTAAAATGTCCAGCTAACTATAACACCACTAAAACTTATAGTTTTTTGAGTGAATTTCAAAGGTTTTGTAAATGCTAATTCCTAACTATATAACTCCTGAAACCTATGGTTTTTCAGTGAATTTCAAAGGTTTTTTTAAATGCTAATTCCTAACTATATAAGGCCTGAAACCTATGGTTTTTTCAGTGAATTTCAAAGGTTTTTTTAAATGCTAATTCCTAACTATATAAGGCCTGAAACCTATGGTTTTTTCAGTGAATTTCAAAGGTTTTTTAAATGCTAATTCCTAACTATATAAGGCCCGAAACCTATGGTTTTTTCAGTGAATTTCAAAGGTTTTTTAAATGCTAATTCCTAACTATATAAGGCCTGAAACCTATGTTTTTTTCAGTGAATTTCAAAGTTTTTTTTAATGCTAATTCCTAACTATATAAGACCTGAAAGCCCACCAGGAATCTCCAGTATGCACCAGGGGACTGCATTGCAGAGAGGTGTAATTAAGCCACGGCCCTTTTTACACCTCTCTGCAACGCAGCCGCCTGGCGCGTTTGCAGAGGGGGAACTAATTCCCCTTGCATAATGGGGGTCCCTGGGGGCCAACTAGCCCACCAGGAGCCTCCAGTATGTGCCAGATGGCTGCATTGCATAGAGGTGTAATGAGGCCACACCCTTTTTTACACCTCTCTGCAACGCAGCCCCCATGCATGTTTGAAGAGGGGGAACTAATTCCCCTTGCATACTGGGTGTCCCTGGCAGCCATCTTGTGCCTTGTTAGAACCAAGGCACAAGAAAGCAGTGAAACAAAGGTGTGAAACTCGCAAAGGGGCCAGAGTAGAAACACCCTGACCCCCTAGGCCTGCTCAGGGGGTCCCACAAGGACCCCCAAGGCAAAAATAATAATATATATATTTTTTTTAAAAGTCGCGGGGTACAAAAAAACAATAAAAAAATATAAAACAACAATAAGAATAAAAAACAGTTATTTTCAGAACTACCTCCAATTTATATCAAAATGCTACATTTAAAAAAAACTCTGTCTTTCTTTTTTTCTCCAGGGTACGCGTACCGGTACGTGTACCGATACGTGTACCGGGGCGCGCACCCCCTCAAAAAAATAAAAAATAATAATGAGTGTGTGTGTGTGTGGTGTGTGTGTGTGGGGGTGGGTGTGGGGTGTGTTTGTGGGGGGGTATGTGTGTGGGGTGTGTGTGTGTGTAGGATGTGTGGGTGTGTGTGTGGGGTGTGTGTGTGGGGGGTATGTGTGTGGGGTGTGTGTGTGTAGGATGTGTGGGTGTGTGTGTGTGGGGTGTGTGTGTGTGTGTGTGTGTGAGAGGAGTGTGTGTGTGTGTGTGTGTGAGGTGTGTGTGGTGTGTGTGTGTGTGTGTGTGTGTGAGGTGTGTGTCAGAGGTGTGTGTGTGTGTGGAGAAGGGGTGAGGTGTGTGTGGGGGATGTGCGGGGTGTGTCTGTGAGGTGTGTGTGTGTGTGTGGGGGGAGTGAGGTGTGTGTGGGTGGGGGTGTGTGGGGTGTGGGTGTAGGTGGGGGTGTGGGTGTGTAAGGTGTGTGTGTGGGTGTGGGTGTGTGGGGTGTTTGGGTGTGGGTGGAGGTGTGGGTGTATGAGGTATGTGTGGGGGGTGTATATGGGGGGGTGGGTGTGGGGTGTGTGTGTGGGGGGTATGTGTGTGGGGCACCCCCTCAAAAAAAGAAAAAAATAATAATAAGTGTGTGTGTGTGTGGTGTGTGTGTGGGGGGTGTGTGTGTGGGGGTATGTGTGTGGGGTGTGTGTGTGTAGGATGTGTGGGTGTGTGTGGGGTGTGTGTGTGAGGAGTGTGTGTGTGTGTGTGTGTGAGAGGTGTGTGTGGTGTGTGTGTGTGTGGGGTGTGTGTCAGAGGTGTGTGTGTGGGGGGGAGGGGTGGGGTGTGTCTGTGAGGTGTGTGTGTGTGTTTGGGTGGGGGGGAGTGAGGTGTGTGTGGGTAGGGGTGTGTGGGGTGTGTGGGTGTAGGTGGGGGTGTGGGTGTGTAAGGCGTGTGTGTGGGTGTGGGTGTGTGTGGTGTTTGGGTGTGGGTGGAGGTGTGGGTGTGGGAGGTATGTGTGGGGGGTGTGTGTGGGAGGGGTGGGTGTGGGGCGTGTGTATGTGGGGGTATGTGTGTGGGGTGTGTGTGTGTATGAGTAAAATGTTCAGCTAACTATAACTGGTGTCAAACCTATGGTTTTCTCAGTGAATTTAATAGGTTTTTTTAAATGCTAATTCCTAACTATAACTGGTGTGAAACCTATGTTTTTTTCAGAGAATTTCATAGGTTTTATAAATGCTAATTCCTAACTATAACTGGTGTGAAACCTATGGTTTTTTCAGTGAATTTCAAAGGTTTTTTAAATGCTAATTCCTAACTGTATAAGGCCTGAAACCTTTGTTTTTTTCAGTGAACTCGCAAGGTTTTTTAATTGCTAATTCTATTAGCGGATAACATTTATATATGTTAATATCCGTATGGGACCACCTGAACAGCCCTAGGGGGGTCAGAGTGTTTCTACAAGGCCCCCAAATCTTTTTTTTTTTCTTGTGAAAAATGGAGGTACGCTTACGGTGCGCGTACCGGTACGCGTACCGGTACGCGCACAGTAAGCATACCCCGCATTTTTCCGAATGGTTTTTTTTTTGGGCCTTTGGGGTCCTTGTGGGACCCCCTGAGCAGGCCTAGGGGGTCAGGATGCTTCTACCCTGCCCCCTTTTTGAGTTCTACACGTTTGTTTTTCTGCTTTCCTGTACCTCAGTCTACCGAGGCATAAGACATTGGCAGCCAATCAGAATGCAGCTCGCGCACTAGAGGTATGCGGACGGTAGGCGTACGTGCGTGTACCGTAAGCGTACGGGTAAGCTCACGGGTAAGCTGCCATAGATATATACATTTTTTTGAACCTAAATTACTCAAAATCCTCTGGGGCACATATCTTGAGACATAGCAAAGGCACATCGGGCTACCAGTCCCTACAATTTTGCCAAGTTTGGTGAAAATCCATTCAGCCGTTCGGGCTAAAAGTGCGACCGACCGCCCTATGGAAATTAACATGGGGAAAACATGTTTTGGGACCCCCTTTTATCTCGGCCCCCGCTTGACGGATCCCCCCCAACCTTTCAGGGACGGACCGGAGCGCCGCGAGGCAAAGTTGCTGAAAAATTCAGGCAGATTCCTCAACCGGCGCCAAAGTTATTCCCAATAGAATGTTGCGATTTCCCTATGGAAAACAATCCTAACTATATATACCTACTGGCGAGCGCCAGTAGGTAATATATATATATATATATATATATATATATAATGTATATATATATATATATATATGTATATATATATATATATATATATATATATATATATATATATATATATATATATATATATATATATATATATATATATATATATATATATTAAATCACCTCCTGGAAATCCACATGGAAAGGAACCAGAGTCGAAGCCCCAATATTGTGCAGAAGGGTTTATTAGGCACAAGGAAATAACCCAACGCGTTTCGAAGTCTAGCGACTTCTTGTTCACGGGTCCAGGTTAGTTACAGAGCCATTCCATTTAAAGTGGTACAAACATTTTTTTGCGTGTGCATGTGACCAAACAACATAAACAAAGTACTCGAAGTAACATAATGTTGCGAATATATACCAGGTGGTAGTTACATTCTTGCAATGTATACGGTTAATGACACAATATTTTTCACATGTTGGATCCACATGTTAAAGCATCATTTTTAAATTAATGAGTCCATTATAATGAATAACATGCATTGTTGTAGGTTCCCATATAAATTTATATACGGAAAATTCTAGTCAGAAAGAGAAATAATGCCCAAGTGGGCATGATGCAGTAAATAGAAACAATAGATCCTAGCTTGTATTGCCCCAGTGGGCTTTAATCTTCATGTTTTTCCAATTGTTGTCATCACCCTGCAAGAAAAAGAGAACAACATTGCTGATCTTACTTATGTTCATCTAAGTTTTATACGATCACATTAATTAAAACCATATTAAAATCCATAGGAATGGAGAAAATTTCTGAAGCGGCTGTCATAGTTCAAAGACTCTAAAGGCTATTACTTCTGTTTTAACTGTATAGGTGAGTTGACAACTCATCCCCCACATTATGCCCCTTAGGCTGTAAGGTGTCATACTGGATAATGTATTTTGACTCCAATTTACGGAGCTCCAGCCATCTGTTTCCTCCCCTTTCTTTTTTCTCAATGCAGTCAATTACAGTGAATTCCAACAGGTCAGGGTTTTGTTTATGTTCTGAAAAGAAGTGTCTTGCTATTGGGTACTGTTGATTAAGGTTCTTTATTGCCCGAAGGTGTTCCAGTATTCTCATTTTTGCTGGTTTAGTCGTACACCCTATATAAAATTTATCACATGGGCAACGAAGCGCATAAATCGCAAAATCAGTGTTGCAGTGGAGATGCTTATTAATTTTATGCGGTTCTTGATCTGGTGACAGTTTAAGTGTTTTACACTTGTTGCTATGCCTGCAAGCCTTGCACTTCAAACATGGAAAAAACCCTTGGATCTTATTCGTTTTTGTAGGTTCCTTGATTAAAGTGGAGGTTAGACAGTCTTTTAAAGATCTATACATACAGCCACTGGATGTTGTTATCAGTGATGTCATCAGTGATGTCATTTGAGATGTCATCAGTGATGTCATCAGTGATGTCATTTGAGATGTCATCAGTGATGTCATCAGTGATGTCACTGACCATGTCATGAATGATGTAATATGTGACATCATCAGCAGTGGATTGCGGGTGCGCGATATATAGTTAGTGCAACTAACTATATATGGAATTTCAATGGTTTTGTGTGAGTAAAATAAGGTTTTGTAAATGCTAATTCCTAACTATATATGGTCTATAACCTATGGTTTTTTCAGTGAATATATATATATATATGTATATATATATATATCCTCACAAAAAAACTACTTCTGTGCTACATGGGCTATACTTACATGTAAGCAATAATAACTGAAAATGTAGTAAATACTACTCTAATTCTTGCTATGGGAGAGTAACAATAGAAACAAATGTACTGCTCAAACAAACCCACCCCCAAGCTTTTGCAGAAATTGGAATTTTACAAAAATGCACAGTCACACACAAAGATGAAAAATTCATTCTGTATGACAATATCAGTAATGAAAAAAGAATGATCATCTTTCCACCAACACCAACATTCAACGATTAAAGCAATCTGAAACATGCATGTTGGATGGAACATTTAAAGTTTGCCCTAAGCTTTTTTATCAACTCTATACCATCCATGGCGAATATGAAGAAACTAACATCCCCTTCATATACGCAATACTCCCCAACTAACAAAATAATACCTACATTGAACTCCCTACAATAATGAAACAACAGACAGAAAACTACTTCCCACAAAATATAATAATAGATTTCAAGCAAGCAATGATTAAGTCAATTTTAAAAATATATCCACATACGCCAATACAAGGTTGCTATTATCATTTCAACCACAGTATCTGGAGACATCCCCAAAAATCTACCTTAAGTATAGATTATGCCACAAACAGCAACTTTGCCTATCAAATCAAAAAACTAATAGCCCTGGCCTACGTACCAACAAGAGAAGTAGCCAGCCACTACAATATACTTATTGAAAGTCCTTTTTGCCAATCCAACACAGCAAAACTAACACCCTTCCTTAACTACTTTGAAGACACCTGGGTAGGAAGACTACATAGGTCAGGGCACCGAAGACAACCCAAGTTCCAAATCCCCTGGAGGAACATCTAACAAAGCACCTGAATCACAAAAAGCTAAAACAAATAACTCAATGAGAGGTTGGCATGATACCTTCCAAGCCACAATAGGAAGGGGACAACCGGCTTTCCACAAACTATTGGAAGCCATCAAAAAAGAACAAAGTGGCTGATTACGATGGCGGTAAAACTGCCATCGGCAACCTGCCATTAGTGGTTTCACCACCATCGTAAAGCACTTCTCCGTCCACCAAATCACAATGGCTGGCAATGTGTTAGTGGACGCAAAGTCCGTACACCACGGGCCCGCCACAGGCAATCGTTACGATTGCCTGGGGGACCCACTCTGCATCAACAATATTGTGGCGGTGCCTAGCAGGTACCGTCTGCCATAATACAATGCTGCCTCCCCACCAGCCCGTGTATGGCGGTGAAACCTTCATTCACAGGCTGGTGGGGGTTGCATTTGTGAGCCCATAGCAGGCCGCCCTTGTGTTGGGAGGATGGGTATGCACTGGGTGGTGCCTTAGGTATCCCCCTACATTTCCTTGCACCAGGTGGGAAATGCAAACACAGCATTTTTGCCAAATGTCAAAGATACACGATGCGACTGCCACTGGGGGGGTCACACTGTAATCTTGTGTGTGGGACCACTTCAATCCAGGCAGATGGTTCCAAGCACCAGCAAGATGGCCGACGGATGGAGGTCCGTCAGCCATCATAATGACCCCCAAAGTTATCAAGAACTAAGGTTAGAACAATCCCTCACTAAAATAAGCCCTAAACCTAGTAAACAAAAAAAACAATGGACGAATACCTACAACACAAAACTAGACTCTACCTAAACACCAAAGGACTAGAACACCTAGACACAATAGCCAAATCTATACTTTAAACATGAGACAATATAAAACACCATACAGCATTTAAAAATTACATAAATTTAAAGAACACATTTCTAATCTTTTTTAAATTAATAATTATATACAGATGTCATTTAAAAATTAAAAACATACATACAACTATATGACTATATTTAAATGAAAAAGAAACAAGCAAAGCAAATGTTAACAAAAAACATTTCCCACCCACAATAATAAAAAATGACTTGCAGTTCTGTCACAGTAGATGGTCCTCACAAACCAACAAATCCATAGTATTTCAAACGAAACAGGAATCCATTAAAAAAGAAATGCCTAAAAAAATGCAAAAATACAACTGTGGAAAAAAGGCTCCAACAACGCAATCCTCTTCATAACGAAACCCACATAAACCTGAAAATGTGTTTTAAAAAAATGCTCCAACGAGTCCAAAAATTAAAAAGAAATATAAAATAGTAATTTTTTTTTTTTTTTAAACTTGTCTTCAGCACCATCCCTTAACGAAACTGGAAACCTTAAAAAAAATAACAACAACAACCATCCACAATAACATATATAAACACGCACACATTAATTACAACAATAAATAGAACATAATAAAATTAAACATCACATAGCTAACAACATATAACACTGTACTACTCTTCAAAACTATGTCAAACACATCAATCAAGAAACTACCAAAACAACACCAAACTACACAAAAAATGAAGATTTAACACCCAACAAAGTCTAACTACCGTACTACTACCTGCCCTAAAATTACTTTAAAAGTTATTTAAATCAAACTTACCCTAAGTGACGAAACACAGCTCCCAATTGCAAGGTTTTGTCTTCCAAAATGACCTAAAAAAACGGATAGAGAGAATAGTGAGCAAATAGAGACAAAAAAAAGACAACAATGGAGAAATAATTTTTAAAAAATCCTACAAATAAAATATTATTTTTATATTTTGAAAACAACAGTATACAAATTTACAAAAAAAGTAAAATATATAATAAATATGATATTCACACAACACATACATTATAATATTTAATATATATTACAATATATATTTCTTTGTTGTACTTACTTTCCAAATATGAAATTACAAAAAAAGTATTGTGAATGTGCAAACAATATAACAATGTTTAAGTAAAAAATATGATACAAAAATATATTCTTTAATAAATGTGTAAATCATTTAATATATTAAATATTGTTTTATAAAAATAATAATATTTAATATAGTGAATAATAAAAACAAAATGTACAAACTATGACAGTGTAAAATACATATTATATAATTTTTGACAATTTTTGTATCTAAAATGTATTAAAAAAACATGTAAACACAAATGTACTGAATTGTTTACTTTCTTGAAATAAATAATAAATAACAAAAATCAAAATGTCTATAATAATAATACTGAAAATATACCGTTTTTTTCACTACTACATGACTATGCGCAAATTAACATATACTATTTTGCAAAATTGTTCAAAAAAATATGTATTTAAAAATATATTTGTAATGTTGAAAATGTACATAAAAAATATATGTTAAAATATTTATGCTTTATAAAGTATTCTGAATAACAACAAAATATGTTACTCTTGTTTTTCAATATTTTCAAAAATTGTATAATAAAACTGAATAAAAACACTTTAATTATGAACAACTAAAATAAATAAATTTTTGATCAATAAAAATGTTAAAAGTACAAACTGACATACGTCTCCTTTTTTATTTACATATGAAGTCTAAGAAAATGCTAAATAATAAACCATAAAAAATTACTATTCCAAATCCAAACCAAGGGGTCTATTAGGATGGTGGACGGACTTTCGTCCGTCCGGCACCCTGGCGGTGCTGGGACCAGCCACCAGTGGTGCGGCGGTCCTGCACCGACAATTTGGATGCCACCTCCATAGTGGCGGTGGCATACCCCATCCACAACATTGTGGCAGGTGGTGGTCACAGCACCGCCCACCACAATGTCGTGGATACACCTTGTGCATTTGCATGCACAATGTGGCAGGCACCGTGCGGTGCCTGCCAATTGGTGCATGGAACGGCAGGTGCACCGCCCACCCCCCAAAACACTGGGGGCCCACATGCCGCCATGGAAATGCACTACTCCACCTGTATTATAATATGGATGGCGGTGTCTTGCAGACACCACCACCATATCCAGCCCCTTTTCCGCCCGGTCAACTCGTCGACGGGTGAAAACCGGCGGACAGTCTTTCCGTCTGCCGGGGTCCCCCCGCCATCGTAATATGGTGGTGGAAATGGGAGGTGGGCGGCAGGTAATGGCGGGCGGATCGCCTCCGCCATACGGGCGGTGGCGATCGGCCCGCTATTATAATAGACCCCCAAGTAAATTCAGGGAAAGTGTAGGATAATAAACCATAAAAAGATTTACTATTCCAACTCAATTAAACTCAGGGAAAGTGCTGGGTAATAAACCATAAAAGAATTACTATTCCAACTCCAAAACCAACTAAACTCAGAGCAAGCACTGGATAATAAATCATAAACAAATTACTATTCCAACTTTAAAACCAACTAAACTCATGGAAAGCGCTGGATAATAAACCATAAACAACTAATATTCCAACTCCAAAACCAACTAAACTCAGGGAAAGTGCAGGATAATAAACCACAGAAAATTACTATTCCAACTCCACACCAACGAAACTCAGGGAAAGTTCTGGATAATATACAAAAAAAATTAATTACTATTCAAACTTCAAAACAAATAAATTAAGGGAAAGTGCTGGATAGTAAACAAAATAAATTACTATTCAAACTCCAAAACAAATAAACTAAGGAAAAGTGCAAAATAATGTAAAAATGTTAAAAATATAAAAAATTAAAAATTCCAAAACTATGATAAAGAAAAAAATAAGCAATTTATTTTCAAGTTTCAAATTTAACACAAACATTCCAAAAAATTGTGAACAATGTAAATCAAATTCTTTTTTTAAAACTACATGATATAACTTACAATATTACAAACATTTTAATTATTGTAAATAACGTGGGGTTTTCTCGTCTTAAAAAAACTAAATAAATGTAAATGTTTTATTCTAAATTTCCCTTCATTTTTTTGAAAAAATGTAATTTCCAAATTTTTCTACATTTTAAGCATTAAAATAATTATAACTAATTTAAACATTTGTAAAACAAATACAATAAGAAATGATATATACACAAAATAAACATAATTTTACTGACATATATTAATTCAAATAATTTTTAAATTTTAACAAATATTCTTATTAATTCTTATATATATATATATATATATATATATATACATGAAAATATTTACACCTAAAAAAGACTTACATTTTTTTTCCCATTTTTTAAACTTTTTTTTTAATTCAAGCCATTTTTCTCAAAATTGTAATTTTTATATCTTTTTTTCCATTGGAAAAAGTATTTTAAACACACATTTTATAATTACTCCCCACCTTTCCCCTATAAACCCAACATCCCGCACCTAAAATTTGACATAAAATTAAAAAAGAATTAATACTTTAAACAAATATTTTTAAATTACTCCCCACCTTTACCCCTATAAACCAAACATCCCGCTACTAAAAATAAATGCAAATACAACAAAAACATACAATTGAACATTAAAAAACAGTTATTCATAAAAACTAAGCACTACTAAAATATTAAAAACTGAATTTCAACACTGAACAAAAACAAAAATATTAATGACGACAGTATTTTCAAAATAATATTTCTAAAAAATACACAAAAAACGATATTTTAAACAATGAAAAAACGTACCTTTATATTTTACATCATCCATATTTTTGACTCGATGTTCACGCAACTTGATATTTCTCCAGCCACATTCTGTCTCTACACCCTCCAAGTGGGACCTGAGCTCCACCTCTTTCCAGTTGGAGTGCTCTCTGTCATTTTCCTAACAGATAGTCAACAGGCATGGATGGGTTCACATCTACCTCTAAGGAACCTCAGACCCCTACCCAATGAAAGGTAACTAGAGCCACTGGATAGTGACTCACCTGATTGCCTGCTGTCACAACCTGGAGGACTACATCAGGAACCACCTGCTCTGAGGATACCCAAATGACACCTAACAGTAGTCATACTGGCTCCTGTGTCTCTCAGAGCCTCTGCTGCCTGCCCTCTGATGGTGAGCATGTGTGCAATGGGAGCCATCTGCTTGCCGCTCAGGGACACTAGGGTATCCTCTACGCTTCCCCCAGAACTAACTGGTGCAACCTCCTCCAAAATGCTGCAGTAGCCATTCCCACGGTAGACCCACCAGAGGCGGCTTCTTCCTGCGAGGATAGATGGCTTCCACCTTAAAGTACCCATACTGGTAACAACAGTGCTCTTGGCCTGGAACTAGCCTGGGCTCTCTTCTTCTTGTTAAAATCACTCTTCTTCTGCTCAGGATTAGACAGGGATTCCTTCTTCTGAAACCCCTTTTGGGGGACTTTAGAGAACTTGTTTTTGTTTTCCCTTTTACCTCCTTCTGCGGGTAGAGATCCTGTCTACTTTTCTTGGGGTCCTCCCCAGGTTCCTTCTTTGTCATCAGCTTTACTGGAATCTGTGACGATCCTAGCTTTCAGGTCCAGTTCTTTCTAGCTCATCCTAGGTGCCAGCAGAATTTTCTTCTCATCCAGAGCTAGCATTTTGTTTTCTAAGACTCTCTCAGCTTCTGCCTTTTTGTCCTCCAGTGCTGCTTTAGCTTTCCTTTCCACTATGGACAGTGGTTTCTTCTCCATGGCCAGTTGTTTCTCTTCCATGACGAGAGTGGCCAGTTGCATCCTCAGCTGTCTATTAGCTTGTCTGTTTACCAACTCCTCAGGGGTCAGGTTGTGGGAGGACAAACTGTTCCCAGCCCTGGACCCTGCAGAGGGGCTCACTCATGTGGATCCTCTTCTGGGGACATTACTTGGATATTCTCTTCCTCCTCCTCTATTTCATCCTCATCTACTGCACTATTATCCTCCTGCTTCTATGATGTAGACTGCAACATGGAGACCTCTTCCCAGGCTGTAAGGGCTGTGTGGTAATCCAGTTTCTTGGAGCCGGATCTCTGACAGAATATCGAGGCTGAAAATATCGACAGACAAAATATCGACGTTGGAATATCGAAGGCAAGTATATCGACACCCTATCTACAACATGGTAAGTACAAAAATATCGAAACAAAAATATCGATGTTAAAAATATCGTAATTAAAAATATCGTTTTTTAAAACAGAGGTAAAATTAAGTAAATAGTACTTATATATATCTTAAACTTATGTTAAAATGTGTTATAATGTTTAAAATGAATAAATAATACATATTTACTATTAAACATTTAATTAAAAATAATAATTAAATATATAATATATACTTAAATAATTATAATATATACATTATTTCTTAAATATTTATAAAATATTAACAAATACTACAATTTAAAAATACATCAACACTCATAAAATAATAACATAAATAATAATAAATAATTATATTTAATAAATAACAACAATTAAATATACTTTCAATATTTTTAAAATTAATTAAATACAACAATATGTAACATCTTAAATACATAAATAAATATAAATAATATTGAATAGCATAAGGGTAAAAATTACTATTCAAACTCCAGAGGGTGCAACAGTAGATAAAGCGTTGGATAGCGTAAGTGTAAAAATTACTATTCCAACTCCAGTGAGTGCAACAGTAGGGAAAGCGTTGGATCGCGGGTATGTAAAAATGACTATTCCCACTCCAATGAGTACAACATTAGTGAAAGCGTTGGATAGCGTAAGAGTAAAAATTACTATTCCCACTCCAGAGAGTGCAACAGTAGGGAAAGCATTGGATAGCGGGTGGGTAAAAATTACTATTCCAACTCCAGTGAGTGGAACAGTAGAGAAAGCATTGGATAGCGGGTATGTAAAAATGACTAATCCCACTCCAATGAGTGCAACATTAGGGAAAGCGTTGGATAGCGTAAGAGTAAAAATTACTATTCCCACTCCAGAGAGTGCAACAGTAGGGAAAATGTTGGATAGCGGGTGGGTAAAAATTACTATTCCAACTCCAGTGAGTGGAACAGTAGGGAAAGCGTTGGATAGTGGGTATGTACAAATGACTATTCCCACTCCAATGAGTGCAACATTAGGGAAAACGTTGGATAGCGTAAGAGTAAAAATTACTATGCCAACTCCAAAGGGTGCAACAGTATGGAAAGCGTTGGATAGCGTAGATTGGCTAATTACTATTCCAACTCCAGAGGGTGCAACAGTAGGGAAAACGTTGGATAGCGTAGGGGGAAAAATTACTATTCCCACTCCAGAAAGTGCAACAGTAGGGAAAGTGTTGGATAGCGTAGGGAGAAAAATTACTATCCCCACTCCAATGAGTGCAACATTAGGGAAAGTGTTGGATAGCGTAAGGGTAAAAATTACTATTCCAACTCCAGTGAGTGGAACAGTAGGGAAAGCATTGGACAGCGTATGGGTAAAAAATAATATTCCAACTCCAAAGGGTGCAACAGTATTGAAAGCGTTGGATAGCGTAGGTGTGAAAATTACTATTCCAACTCCAGAGGGTGCAACAGTAGGGAAAACATTGGATAGCGTAGGGGGAAAAATTACTATTCCCACTCCAGAGAGTGCAACATTAGGGAAAGCGTTGGATAGCGTAAGGGTAAAAATTACTATTCCAACTCCAGTGAGTGGAAAAGTAGGGAAAGCATTGGATAGCGTATGGCTAAAAAATATTTTTCCAACTCCAAAGGGTGCAACAGTATTGAAAGTGTTGGATAGCGTAGGTGGGAAAATTACTATTCCAACTCCAGAGGGTGCAACAGTAGGGAAGACATTGGATAGCATAGGGGGAAAAATTACTATTCCCACTCCAGAGAGTACAACATTAGGGAAAGCGTTGGATAGCGTAAAAGTAAAAATTACTATTCCCACTCCAGAGAGTGCAACAGTAGAGAAAACGTTGGATAGCGGGTGGGTAAAAATTACTATTCCATCTCCAGTGAGTGGAACAGTAGGGAAAGCGTTGGATAGCGGGTATGTAAAAATGACTATTCCCACTCCAATGAGTGCAACATTAGGGAAAACATAGGATAGCGTAAGAGTAACAATTACTATTCCCACTCCAGAGAGTGCAACAGTAGGGAAAACGTTGGATAACGGGTGGGTAAAAATTACTATTCCCACTCCAGTTAGTGGAACAGTAGGGAAAGCGTTGGATAGCGTATGGGTAAAAATTACTATTCCAACTCCAGTGAGTGGAACAGTAGGAAAAGCGTTGGATAGCATATGGGTAAAAATTACTATTCCAACTCCAGAGGGTGCAACAGTAGGGAAAGCGTTGGATAGCGTAGGGAGAAAAATTACTATTCCAACTCAAAAGGGTTCAACAGTAGGGAATGCCAATTAATAAATATTTACAAAAAATATTACACATAAAAATTTGTAATTATTTACAATTAAATTACTTCCCACACTATTCCCCTATAAACCCACAACCCGCTCTGGTACTAAAACATAACATTTAATAAAAATTAACATTAATTGCCAATTAAATATTTAATTTATCAAATAAAATAAATAATTGCCAATTAATAATTACTATTAAATTAGTTCCCACCCTATTCCCCTGTAAACCCACAACCCACTCTTGTACTAAAACATAACATTTAATAATACTTAACATTAATTACCAATTAAATAATTAATTTATCAATTAAAATAATTAATTGCCAATTAATAATTAAATAAAAGAACTAATTAATTACTATTAAATTACTTCCCACCCTATTCCCCTATAAACCCACAACCCGCTCTGGTACGGAAACATAACATTTAATAAAAATTAACATTAATTACCAATTAAATAAATAATTTATCAAATAAAATAATTAATTGCCAATTAATAATTACAATTAATTTACTTCCCACCCTATTCCCCTATAAACCCACAACCCGCTCTGGTACTAAAACATAACATTTAATAAAAATTAACATTAATTACCAATTAAAAAATTAATTTATCAATTAAAATAATTAATTACCAATTAATTATTACAATTAAATTACTTCCCACCCTATTTCCCTATAAACCCACAACCCGCTCCGGTACTAAAACATATAATTTACTTAAAAATAAATTTATTAATATATAAAAATAATACACATATAATATAAAATAATTTAAATACTTTACAAAAACATATAACACATACATAATAAAAATCTAAAAAATAATACAAATATCGATATTATTAACATCGAAATTAGTTACATCGATATATATGCTATCGATATTTCTAACTTCGATATTACTTACATCGATATAAATGAATTCGATATTACTTACCTCAGGGTCGATATTCTGTCCTACGATATTCTTGACATCGATATTCTGTACCTTCGAAATTTTAAACACGATATTTTGGTAGGTCGAAATTTTCAACTCGATATTTTGACTGTGTACCCTTGGAGCCTTTTGCTAGTTTCAGACCCTTCTCCTTACACAACTTTTTTAGCTCTGCCACAGTGGAGCTTTCAATGTTGCTGAGGTCTACCGATGTTCTTGCAAAATTCACAGGTGCAAAATATGAAGATAGGAGTGAAGTTTAGGAAAAATTGCCCAATTGAAAACAAGTAAGAATTTAAAAATCAAAAATCGATTTTAATGTCAGTTCAAACAAAGTTTTGTTAAAACGGTGATAATTTTAACGAGGTTCTTGCTAATATGCCCCTTGGAGTATTAGTTGAAGGCGATGCAAATATTAATCACAATCCTTGTCAGAGAGAAGCTCTAAAGTCACTAAATAGGCCTGTGTTTAACCTTCTGGTAACTTGGCGAAAAGCAGTCAGGCTCAACTTAGAGGCAATCTGCAAATTGTTAATGCAGTACTCAAACGGTAATGAAGTTAAAAACAACACTGGAAAAATCCTACACCAATTTAGAAAAATAGAGAATATTTTAATGAATTAAATTATACTAAAAAGTTCAATAAGTATAAACGGAATTTTAAAGTTTTGAAAGTTTCACGGGTCGGACACAGAGACCAGCTTCATCATGGCGGAAGGCTTATCTTCTGACGTAGATACTTTTATGGAGAAAGAGTGCTTTCAGGCTGGCAATCTGTGGGGCAAGCTCAATCCGTAGTTGTGCTCAACAACTGTGGGTTGCCGAAAAGCGAAGTCCTGGTACGGTCGTTAACGACGGCAGGAAAGCTCCAAGTGGGCGAAGGCCTCGACATCGATTGGCATCAGCTGAGCATCTGTCTTGGTGGAGCCTTATAAATTTAGACTTAGGGTCTGATTTATAATTCGGTGGATGGGTCACGCCATCACAACAGTGACGGATACCTCATCTGCTGAAAAATCCCATAGCATGTAATGGGATTTGAATTTTGCTTAATGGGATATCCATCACAGTTGTGACAGAGTATGCCGTCCACCAAGTTCTAAATAAGGCCCTTAGAACCTTGCTGTAAGTCAAATTGTCTTCAGAGGGGCATACCAGCAAACTGAGGCCCGCCGGTGATTCGATGTCGAAGGCGAGAGCTTTGATGGCAAACCAGATATCCGTCGGTTCTCCAGAAAGAGAGTTAGAAAAAGTCTCTAAGTCGCAGCTCTTGTATTTTTGGGACAGGAGGAGTACACTCTAACAGCAGCCAAGGGTCGAGGACCCATTGGGAGTTATAATTTTCTCCAACAGAGGCCAACAGCAGTGTCCAGGACAGGTCCAGTTTGTACTGGTCAGTTGGGTAGTTGTAGGGAAGGCTAGCTGTGTCTCTATATCTCAAACAGCAGGTCAGCAAACTTACCCTTGTAGTCACTTCTGGGGTCCTGGGTACAAGGCAAGCAGGTCCACTGTTCCTTCAGGTCCCTGACAGCAGGGCAAATCTTATTCTGATCTTCACAGGCCCAAAAGTGTTCTGAGGAGAGGCCTGTGAGTTCTACTTTTATGCCCAGTGCCAGCTTGTAGGTGGAGGGCAAACATTTGTTCACCCCAAAAGCCGTTTCTGGTCTACCCCCATTAGGTTTGATGCTACCCTCACTAGAGACATAAAGGGAAGGCAGGCCTAGATTTGTGCTTCATCTGGCGGTGACACGTTAGGCATCCTTTGAAGCTCAGGAATAGTCTGTCCACGTCCCTCTTGACTTTTCTATCAATGTAAACCAATATTTTCAAACCTGAAACCTGCTTATTGGACATCACAGCTTTAACCAATAAATCACAGACTGCAGTGTGGATTTATTGATATGGCATTAGGGGTTGCTAATCAAAATAATACCATGGCTTAGAAATCTGCAGCGACTCTGACTGCTGTTAGCTGGATATCCAATGAGATTAGATGGGTAGAGACTGAGGACAAAGCACCCAGTGCTATCAATGCTACCAAAGGCAGCAGAAACATGACCATTGCCTGGAAGGCATATATCTGCTCGAGCGGTCCAAGAGGATTATAAACCGCATTAGCTTATTCACCTTTATGCAGAGACAGGAAGTGAATGGCCACGTGCGTGGGCCTGACTGATGAGGGCCTTTAACGACAGGAGATAGGGAGTATATATGTACACTGGCATTGCAATCCTATTTGTTATCCTTACACAGGTCTTTTATTCAGGAGTTTAATCCCACTGCTGCGTGTCCTGAGGGGTTCCCCCGACTTCTTCTTTGATGTATCCCCTTCTCCCTGTAGCACAGTCAACCTATGCATATGTTGGTTGCTAAGTACTTCTTTGTTGACTGTTTACCTTGCCAATACATAAAAGAAACTTCCATCTTTTAGTGCCGGTGGTTTTCTTCGCTGAAGGAGTGAAATGAAGTGGCAGCATCTCAAAAGTCGAAGTAACTTGCAAGCCATTCTGTAAAATTTGCTACATATGAATCTTTTTCAAATATGATCTTCTCTGCAGTGATATTGTGCAGCAAAATTTGCATTACAGAGCCTTAAAGAATTATATTCTATCGTCTATGAAGCAACACACTTTGCTCCACTGAAAATTAACCTTCTCTGCCATGAAGGCAATATTGACAATAAAGGCAACATCATCTGTAATAGGGGGACAATCAGAATCTGCCTTACAACTGAATTCATCCATGAATTTATCCCTGAACTTTGAAATAATTAAATCAAATACTATCCTTTTCTAATCTTCTTAGATTCATAGGTGGTCGATTCATATGGGTCGATTCCGATCCGGTAAAATGCGCTCCGAATCGTCGTACGGAGCGTTTTTTGCCCGTACGAATCGTACCCGTAAACGTCCCGTACGTACGACGAAGTACGATCCGTACCAGGAGGCGAACTCCGTACGAGTCGTACAGGACTCCGTACGAATCAAATCTCCGTACGAGTCTCACTCGGAACCCGCTGTACGCGACATCACTACAGTTCGCGGCTGGTTTTTACGACCCAGCAAGTACGATTCGTGTCGGGTACGCACCGTACGACCCTTTTCCTACGGGAGCTGAAAACAGTCGTACACGCAGAGTTCGTGCCGAAAAAGGTACGGAACGCCCCCCCCGGGTACGGCACGTACCCCCCATGATCGCAGGGGTACGCGCCGTACCCCTGTGAGCATGCGGGGTACGTGCCGTACACCCAGCGTACATGGGGTACGCACCGTACCCCATGTACGGTGGGTGTACGGCACGTACCCCATGTACGCTGGGTGTACGGCACGTACCCCGCATGCTCACAGGGGTACACCGCGTACCCCTGCGATCATGGGGGGTACGCGCCGTACGGTGTGTAGGTGATCGTGCGCTTTTCCGTACGAATCGACGTGTACCGTACGAATCGCGTCCTGGTCGGCCGATCGGGATCGTAATCGTCCGGTCGTACGGCGTCCGTATGAGTCGTACGGAAACGGCTCCGGATACGATTCGTACGGACGGGGATTTTACCGGATCGGAATCGACACCATAATGTCACTGCCAAATTGCTTCTTTCTCTTGGATGACTTCCAAATTATGGTGGGTTGTCCTCTTAATGTCTACTCACAAGGAGCAGCACTGCTTTCTATGGATAACTAGGCATTCTCACAGTTGATGAACACCCTAAATAATGATACACAACTTTTTCTTAAACTACTGACGTATTAAGGTTTTAACACCATTAGTGATGGGCATGACTGGCGTAATTCTCTTCAGCGACATTACTTGTAATTACTGCAGCATTAATCGAAATTCTGTGTAATTGTGTATACAGCATAATCCAGCATTTAGTGCTATTGTCTCAGTAAAAAAAGCACCCTCTTGTCTAAAATGGGCACGAGGATCAATTATGTGTTAAGAAAATGCCACTACATGCTACAGGACACAAAAAGCAGTACCCAGCAGCCACTCGCTCTCTTTTGTTCCTGTGCCGCTGCGTTAGCATATTTGTCCCAAATTAATCTTAATTGCTTAAGCTGGCACAATTACATAATTTTGATAGATCCACATCACAAGAGTAATTCTTAATTACTGAAATTACTCCACTACTCTGGCGTTCTTAAAATCTTACCCTGGCCTAGTCACCGTCATTGAGTATCAATCTCAGTCTTGTTCCTATGATTCCCTCAACCACCTCCCCATTCAAGAGGCATTCACCTCAGAAGTGGCTAACTTACTGCATAAGATAGCGACCCAGTTGAGATCGAAGCTCACATATTCCAAGCTTGCACCACTACATTTGACATGAGAGTATACCACACAGCATGAAAATGTATAAAAAAGAGAGTCTTGAATAACATGCGGCAGTTAATTCAATTCATGATAGTGGGTACAACTCCTCCACTCTAAGGGTACCATTATGATGGCGGGCAGACACCGCAACGGAATGCGACACCATCTGCCGAGGGTGTGGCTGTCCTGCACCTACAATTAGGCTGCCACCGTGGCATCCCCCATTCCCAGCATTGTGGCGGGCGGTGCTCACAGCACAACCCGCCACAATGCTGGGAATGCACGTTGTGCATTGGCATGCATAAGGTGACAGGCACCATGCGGTGTCTGCCACCTTGTCCATGCCTATGCCAGGGGTACCATAGGTACCCCCCATGTGCACCCCCATACCCCCAACATGGGGGCCTGCTACTGGCCCCCAACAGTGAAAACCGCATGCAATCCCATGGCGGCAAAGCCACCATGGAAATGCTCATCTCCGCCCTCATCATAATATGGATGGCGGTGTCTTATAGACACACCACCATATTATGGCAGTTTTCCACCCGGTTGACATGTCGACAGGCGGAAAAGCGGCGGACGGTCTTCCCATCCACAGCGGACCCCCAGCCATCCTAATGTGGCGGGGGGTGAATCATGGACGAATGGCGGGCGGATCGCCCCCGCCGGCCTGGCGAGGGCGATCCGCTCGCAATCCTAATGGGCCACTAAGAGTAAAATGTTTTACTACTAATCAGGTATTGTGACAGTTGTTGCCACATCTAATGATCTCTATCATATTTTTCAGGAATTGCCCACATCCTATAATCATCTATGCCTTGCAGTTCCTTCTGAAAAGGAATATAAGGACCTTATGTTCTCTTTCAATGGCATAAACGCCTCCTCATGAGCTTTTTTCTGTTCATTGAGCCTCAATATGACTCTTTTGCTGCAATTTTGGGTTGGCCCACCTATGTGACTTTGTACAATGGTAGGAGACCCCCACCACCAAAATAATCAACGAAGGTATTTGAAATGCCTACTAACATTTACAATAGGGATCACTGACATAATATAGAATGCCAAAATATCGACCTACCAAAATATCGAGGTAGAAATATAGAATACCAAAATATCGACCTCCTATCTCGAAACAGGTAAGTACAAAAATATCGAATGAAAATTATCAATGTGAAAAATATAGTTAGTCAAAATATCGAATTTTTAAAAATGCTTTAAATTAATTAAAAATTAATGAAATAATATATATTATTAACTTAAACATACTTAAAATACTTAAATAACCTTAAAATTAATAAATAATTAATGTAAGTAAAAAAACATACAAATTGATTTGTTAATACATATATATATATATATAAACATAATATTTATAAAAAAGTTACAATATTTTTACCGTAGGATAGCGGAAAGGGTAAAATTTACTATTACGACTCCAGTGAGTGCAACAGTTGTGAAAGCGTTGGATAGCGTAGGGGTCAAAATTACTATTCCCACTCCAGAGAGTGCAACAGTAGGGAAAGCGTTGGATAGCGTAGGGGTCAAAATTACTATTCCAACTCCAGAGAGTGCAACCGTAGGGAAAGCGTTGGATAGCGTAGGGGTAAAAATTACTATTCCCACTCCAGAGAGTGCAACAGTAGGGAAAGCGTTAGAGAGCGTAGGGGTAAAAAATACTATTCCCACTCCAGAGAGTGCAACAGTAGGGAACGCGTTGGATAGCGTAGGGGTAAAAATTACTATTCCCACTCCAGAGAGTGCAACAGTAGGGAAAGCGTTGGATAGCGTCGGGATAAAAATTACTATTCCAACTCCAGAGAGTGCAACAGTAGGGAAAGCGCTGTATAGCGTAGGGGTAAAAAATACTATTCCCACTCCAGAGAGTGCAACAGTAGGGAAAGCGTTGGATAGCGTAGGGGTAAAAATTACTATTCCAACTCCGGAGAGTGCAACAGTAGGGAAAGCGTTGGATAGCGTAGGGGTAAAAATTACTATTCCCACTCCAGAGAGTGCAACAGTAGGGAAAGCGTTGGATAGCGTAGGGGTAAAAATTACTATTCCCATCCAGAGAGTGCAACAGTAGGGAAAGCGTTGGATAGCGTAGGGGTAAAAATTACTATTCCAACTCCAGAGAGTGCAACAGTAGGGAAACCGCTGGGTAGCATAGGGTTAAAAATTACTATTCCCACTCCAGAGAGTGCAACAGTAGGGAAAGCGTTGGATAGCGTAGGGGTAAAAATTACTATTCCCACTCCAGAGAGTACAACAGTAGGGAAAGCGTTGGATAGCGTAGGTGTAAAAATTACTATTCCCACTCCAGAGAGTGCAACAGTAGGGAAAGCGTTGGATAGCGTAGGGGTAAAAATTACTATTCCCACTCCAGTGAGTGCAACAGTAGGGAAAGCGTTGGATAGCGGGAGGGTAAAAATTACTATTCCCACTCCAGAGAGTGCAACAGTAGGGAAAGTAAATACTTCATATATAAATAAAAATAAAATAAATATTAATACCAATTACAAATTAATTAAAATAATTAACACTTTTATATAATATATTAATTAATCAATTAAAAATACAAATACAAATTAATTATTAAAATTAATTACCTACTAATACAAATTATTTACCAATTAACAATAAATGAACAGTTAAAAAATAATTAAAAATTCGATTGAAAAAAACAAATTTAAAAATAGATTTACTTACAATTAAATTACTCCCCACCCTATTTCCCTATAAACCCACAACCCATGACAGAAAATAAATTAATAAAATTAACATAATTATCAATTAATAAATTAATTAAAAATAATTACCCATTATATTTTAATTAATTACCAATTAATAATTAATTAACAATTAATTCAAAATAAATACAAATAAATAAATTAACATATTTAATTATTTATAATTAAATAACTTCCCACCCTATTCCCCTATAAACCCACAACCCGCTACAGAAAATAAATTACTAAAATTAACATATTTATCAATTCATCTATTAATTAAAATTAATTACCCATTATATTTTAATTAATTACCAATTAATAATTAAATAACAATTAATTCAAAATAAATACAAATAAATAAATTAACATATTTAATTATGTATAATTAAATAACTTCCCACCCTATTCCCCTATAAACCCACAACCCGCTACAGAAAATAAGTTACTAAAATTAACATATTTATCAATTCATCTATTAATTAAAATTAATTACCAATTATATTTTAATTAATTACCAATTAATAATTAAATAACAATTAATTAAAAATAAATACAAATAAATAAATTAACATATTTAATTAATTATAATTAAATTACTTCCCACTCTATGCCCCTATAAACCCACAACCCATGACAGAAAATACATTAATAAAATTAACATAATTATCAATTAATAAATTAATTAAAAATAATTACCCATTGTATTTTAATTAATTACCAATTAATAATTAATTAACAATTAATTCAAAATAAATACAAATAAATAAATTAACATATTTAATTATTTATAATTAAATAACTTCCCACCCTATTCCCCTATAAACCCACAACCCGCTACAGAAAATAAATTACTAAAATTAACATATTTATCAATTCATCTATTAATTAAAATTAATTACCAATTATATTTTAATTAATTACCAATTAATAATTAAATAACAATTAATTCAAAATAAATACAAATAAATAAATTTACATATTTAATTAATTATAATTAAATTACTTCCCACTCTATTCCCCTATACACCCACAACCCGCTACAGAAAATAAATTACTGTCTATTCTATATTTTTGTAGTCTATATTCTGTCCACTCGATATTATGTCCATTCTATATTTTTTGATTCGATATTAATGCTATCCTATTCGATATTGTTGTAGTCTATATTCTGTCCAGTTGATATTTTGTCCATTCTATATTTTTTAATCGATATTAATGCTAATCGATATTAAAAACTCGATATTTTGATTGTATACCTTACAATAGAAGCATCAATATATTGCAGTTGTTATCATATCACTCACTACAAAGCCACTGCCGGCGTGTTCTTTCATTATCTCAAGAATGTCTTCCTGTTCCCTCTACAAAAATATGATTGGCAATTCCAACTGCTCACAGAGCTTTTATGTCAATTGCATGTGTCTCAATAGCCATCAGATTGTCATATGGTCATCATTGTGTACTTTGGAGCGTCGGTGAGATAAGTGATGACTTTCGTTTGGAAGACATAGGTGTCGATTCCGATCCGGTAAAATGCGCTCCGAATGGTCGTACGGAGAGTTTTTTCCCCGTACAAATCGTATCCGTAGACGTACCGTACGTACGATGAAGTACGATCCGTACTAGGTGCCGAACTCCGTACGAGTCGTACAGGACTCCGTACGACTCAAATCTCCGTACGAATCTCACTCGGAACCCGCTGTACGCGACATCGCGGCACGTTTTTACGACCCAGCAAGTACGATTCGTGTCGGGTACGCGCCGTACGACCCTTTTCCTACGGGAGCCGAAAACAGTCGTAAAGGCAGAGTTCGCGCCGAAACAGGTACGGAACGCCCCCCCCCGGGTACGGCACGTACCCCCCATGATCGCAGGGGTACGGCACGTACCCCTGTGGTCATGCGGGGTACGTGCCGTACACCCAGCGTACATGGGGTACGCACCGTACCCCATGTACAGTGGGTGTACGACACGTACCCCATGTACGCTGGGTGTACGGCACGTACCCCGCATGACCACAGGGGTACGCGCCGTACCCCTGCGATCATGGGGGGTACGCGCCGTACGGTGTGTAGGTGATCGTGCGCTTTTCCGTACGAATCGACGTGTACCGTACGAATCGCGTCCGGGTCGGCCGATCGGGATCGGAATCGTCCGGTCGTACGGCGTCTGTACGAGTCGTACGGAAACGGCTCCGGATACGATTCGTACGGACGGGGATTTTACCGGATCGGAATCGACCCCATACTGTCTACCTGAACCAAAGCTTTTATTGTTGCTTCCTTTTAATCTTCTGGAACAAATCGATTTGTTTTCAATTAGGCCTTCTCCAATCTCCATATGACGCTGTCTGACCATGAGCCTGTCCCAAATATACGTAGTTTGGGCACCAGAAAAAGTATCCCTCAGCGTTTCACAGGGATCACCAGATATATTTTTTAATCTGGTCATGGCTAAGTCAGTTGTTTTAGGAAAAAATGAAATAAAATGTTTAGCATCTATTTTACCTGTATTATTACTTGTTGCACATTGTTTCACATGGACCAGCAATATCCTGGTAGTAATCATCTCTGTATAAAATGGAACAAGTGCAAATTGCACTCAACTCCCGGGCTAAAGCTGCAACAAATACTTCTTGCACACTTTTTAGCACTTGCAGGTCTAAATTATACATGAAGGCCATCCATGCCATTTCTAAAACAAGCATTAGCAAAGCCAATCGGCCTGGCCGTTTACATAGATATAGTAACTCAAGTAACTCAAGTAAATATGTGATTTCGTTTTGGAAAGCTGCAATGTCTCATGTTGTTACTTAATGTACCTTGTGAGTAAGATGCAACTGCTTCAAATCTCCTCATCAAACTTGATTGGTTGTGGCTTGAACATAAAAATGTATAAACAAATATCCACTCTTGATTACTGTGAAACACTTATACAGACAAGCTAGTAAATATAGGAGCTAGAAATCACTGGTTAGGTAACGTGACTACTGCTGTATTGTTGGAAAACTGTTTTTTGAATGGCACTATATTCATGTCCCAGTAAAAGGCCCATTGTCTTGTGATGTGGGCTGTGGTAGGGGGGAGTGTTTTTTGTTTTGCCAACAACTTTGGCACCACCTAGAGAATCTCCACAAAATTTTAGCAAAACTTCCCCTTTTTCGTTCAGCTGCTGTGTTGAAGGTTTTGGGTGATCCGTTAAGTGGGGGACAAGAAAAAAGGGTGTCCCAAAATGCGTTTTTCCCATGTTATGTCCATTGGGATTTATCATTTTTTGAACACAACTACAGTCTCAACTGCTGAACGGAATTACACCAAATTTTGCAGAAAGCTTGATGTTGGGCCAGAAAGTGTGCTTTTAGTGATTTGTTGTAAATCCGGTCAATACTTTCAGAGAAATGAAAGTTGAAAACATATAGATATCTGGGGATGCAAGTCCTTGCAGTAGAATTGCGGATCTTACAAAAATGTGATTGGCGGTCAACACTTCAACCATGAAGTGCTGGCAACCAACTTGGAAGTCAGCTTGAAGCTGAGTTCCAGAAAAAAAAAGTACAAAATAAAGAAAAGGGGGCATGGTTGGAATACCCTGACTCTCCATATATGGTGTGGGGTTGCCACAGGGACTACAACGGAGTTTAAAGGTTTTATTTTTTATTTTGCCGTAGCTTAGCAGGTGGATCTGAATATCTGCTGCAAATTATTTAAAGAAAAACATGCGCACTCCATCACATCTTTTTCTAAAGCCCCCAGGTTGGCCAAATCCTGCGGGCCTGTGCAAATCAAAAGCACGCTTTCTGGACCTTTCGGGCTGTAGTCATGTTCAAAAACAGTTTAATAAAAATGCCTCTAAGGGTATAGGATCTAGTCTATTGGCTTAAGAGTTTGGTATATAGGGGTAAGGATTTGAGGTATGGCAGTTGGGGTTAAGGGGTTAAAGTTTAGGAGTAATGCATTGAAGTATAATGTACATAGTGCAGAGTAGGTACATGAGAAGCTACACAGGGAATGGGCAAACACAGCAATGAACATCAAGGCCAGTGACCAGTACAAAGTGCAGAGTAGGTACATGAGAAGCTGCACAGGGAATGGGCAAACACAGCAATGAACATCAAGGCCAGTCGCCAGTCCAAAGTGCAGAGTAGGTGCATGAGAAGCTGCACAGGGAATGGGAAATACAGTAATGAACATCAAGGCCAGTGACCAGCCCAAAGTACAGAGTAGGTACATGAGAAGCTGCACAGGGAATGGGCGAACACAGCAATGATCATCAAGGCCAGTGGCCGGTATAAAGTGCAGATTAGGTACATGAGAAGTGACACAGGGAATGGGCAAACACAGCAAGACCAGTGGCCGGATGAATGACGTTACAACGCTTACTTTTACAACGCCTACCTTTACATCGCAAGTTCTACAACGCATACCATTACAACGCATAGTGCTTTTGGGCGCTGGATAGTGAATAGTTTAATTTACTATTCCAACTCCAGTCCCCGTGGATAGTAGGGAAGGTGTTGGATAGTACATTAAACATATTCCCTATCCTAGAGCGCCCCCAAGCGCAATGCGTTGTAATAGTTTGCATTGTAAAAGTTGCGTCGTAATGGTAGTGCGTTGTAAAAGTTTCGTTGTAAAGGCTGTTCACCCCAGTGGCCAGTCCAAAGTGCAGAGTAGGTACATGAGAAGCTGCACAGGGAATGGGCAAGCACAGCAAGGCCAGTGGCCAGTCCAAAGTGCAGAGTAGGCACTTGAGAAGCTGCACAGGGAATGGGCAAACACAGCAATGAACATCAAGGCCAGTGACTATGCAAAGTGCAGAGTAGGTACATGAGAAGCTGTACCTGGAATGGGTGAGACAGTACACTCCCATGGTTAACAACACAGTTAGGGGGATAAAAATGGGCAGTACAGGCACCACTGTGGGAGAGACAGGTGTGTGAGGGGGACTCTGACTCCGACTTGGCTGTCAGTCGGAATGGGAGCTGGCTGAGGGTCTGTCCAGTTGGAGGACTAGACTAGGAAGAGAGAGGCCCAGCTGAGGTAGAGGTATCAGTGCCTTTGGAAGCCGGAGGGCTGCTTGGACCAGGTGGTTTTGTGGCACGTGGAGGTGGAGTCATGCTGCCGTGAGACACAGTGTGGAAGGGAGAATGTGGAGGAATGCCTTTCCACTTCTTGGGAAGTCTAAATGAAGGTTTGTTCTTGGGAGGAGTGGTGGGTGTTGCAACCACAACAGGCACACTCTCCACCAAAACTGCACCAGGTGCAGCCGGTGGCCCGCCCTCTGAGGACCTGCTGGATCCGGAGGTACGCTTGGCCTGGCCTTGCCTTTTCTCCCCATCACCTGTTGAACACCAGCTTCACAGCAGGAATGGGAACTGACTGCATTTCTTTGCGAGACGCTTTTGGGACAGGAGAGTCCTTGGCTAGGGATGCCTCTGAGGCATGTGAGCCTGAGGCCTGTTTCTTGGCTTTATGCCCCTGAGTGTCGCCTGAAGGGCTTTTGCCTTTGCGTTCTGGGGTGGCTTTGGTTTTTTGGGGGGTGGTGTCTGCACTCTGGCCCACTTGGGCTGCTGCTGTTGTGTGCTGCGTGTGCTGTATCTTGAGCCTGAGGTCTGTGATGTGTGTTCACTATCGTCAGATGTAGCCACTGGCAGGGGTGTGGCCAAAGGGAATGGAGCTGGACTCTGAGACTGTGCCAGCTTAATGGCCACCGTCACTGCGGAGGACAAAGACTGGACAGTCCGGTGTAACCCACCCACATCTGAATGAATGCCCACCATGAAAACAACTACCTGTGCCAGCTTTTTGTCGTAGTCTAGGATGGCATTGATGAGAGTTGTCTGGCCCAGACACAGCAGGTGCAAAAGGTCCACTGACTCAACACTGATGGCAGGAGGGGAGGCAGGGCAGGGGCAGCGGTTCCATGGGGTAAAGTGCACTCTTCCCTTCTTACTGGTGTGAACACGGGCAGCACTAGTGGAAGTAGCTGGGAGGCTGGGCACTGGACGCTGTGTGGTGGAATAGGAGGCCGAGTTCCCGCTCCCTGTGCCCACCTACATAGATGTGTCACCGCTGGCATCAGATGACGTTGAGGTTGGTGTCTCCGGCTATGATTCCTCAAGCAGACTCCTGTCCCCCTCGAGGTTCTGGTCACATCAGTGTCAGTGTGTGTGTGTCGCAGTTGTGTTTGATGCCTCACCACTGGTGTCAGTCCCCTGTTCTTCTCTGGTCATGGCAGATGCTGCAAGAGACAGAGATGTAGGGTCAGTTCTGTGGAATTAACACAAACATCATATGCAAGCAAAGCACAGAACAAGATGGTGATATCCCCATGTTGCACACTACCCTGTGCAGTAAAATCATGCAACCTCAATTCAAAACTCGATTTTTGCATGTTATCATGCAAACTTGGAATTCGTGACCCATGTGATGCCCACACAGCCAAATAGCCTGCCGGTGGCTCCGTATAACCAGACACACAGATCCCTCTGAGCACACCTAGGGCCCTGAGGGGGGAAAAGATGTACCTCCCAACATGTTGCCATAGTCACTTCTGGAGGCAGCAGAAGGGGACAGCAAAGATACAGACTCCAACATTACAGACCATAATGGTCATGAGCTCATGCCATCCACCATGTCGGACTTTGGGGCACAACTACAGTTGCACATTGGTGTCAGATGTGTAGTCCAAACAATTCTGACATCAAGCAATGCACACATTGATGAAAGCACACTCAGATGAGGCACACTGCCGTTCCCTTCCTTGGGATGTCCCTGACTACCCCAATTTAGACTATGCCAGAAGGCCACAACTCAGAATGCAATGTCAAGGGCCATTACTCCAATGACATGAGAAAGTACAGGTAGAGAAAATGCATGACAGCTGCACCCAACACAGAGGCCACTTACAAGCCGTTGCATTACACTAGCAACATCACAGAGTCCAGCACTGGCCCAGGCGTGGAACACATGCAATCACTCACAATCAAAGTCACCCTTCCCAGAATACTCACCCCCAGCTTGCTGCTGAAGGTCCTTCAAACATGCATCCAGCTCAGGCTGTGTCACGGCTAAGATGCGGGCCATTAGTGGTGTCATGCTCCTGTGCGCCAACCTTCCAGTCCAAGGGAGCAGCCCCAGCATCATCTCTGCCACGTTTTTGCTCAGCCGGCAGATGTCATCCCACCTCTTGTGACAGTGTGTGTGCCGTCGGTTGGAGAAACCCAGAACCCCACCTTGTGTGCAATGGCCCTCCACACGGCCTTTCGCTAGTGGACTTTGAGCTGGGAGACAAGAGGGGGTAAAATCAGTGACACAGGGTTATGTACCACTATCTCTCAGTACAGGAGCACAATACTAACTCAGCACTACTTCACAGATATGTCTAGCAGAGACAATACAGCATCTCACATAGTACATTAACATGGGAGAATCATATGAAAATGCATGCAGGTATGAGGGTAGACACAGTACCTGCCCATCTCATGCACATGCAGGATGCCGGCACAGAAAGCTATGTGTAGGCTGCCCACATCTACTATCCAGTTTGTGGGTGAGCAAGACATATAATACATTCAAAATTATGTTTTGGGGCAGAATCACTGTGTCCAACACTGCACAGCCCTCAATGTCCTTGCCTTGTGAATGGCTCACTGTGTCATGTAGGTCACATTTAGGGACATGATCTTACAATCTCACACCCTTCTCACAAGGCCTGTTGTGTGCAATCTACAGGGCTGAGATGGCTCTTTGATGGATAGTCTAGCAGACAACCCATATGTTTCACATTCAGAGATGTGTCCTTGTCAGATTGGGCAGTGACTGTGCAGGCCAAGTGGGCTCACACTGAGGTCAAACGTGGGGCATCAGAAATGGCACACGAAGGGACAAATTGGGATCATAAACAGTGCCTACAAAAGTACAACATTCTGCGGTGTCTTAGGTGAATTACCACCAAAGTGTCACCATCTGGCATTTAAGTCCTGAGAATAGTGCTGACCTATACATGATGTAAATTTTGAGTCAGACACACTTCTATCAGTACCCTCTGGACGTAAACCCTTGGTAAAGCCACAGATGAGCCTATGAACAACATCAGGGACCCACACATCCATTCACACAGGCAATTTCTGTCCTGACTCCTGCATAACCAACTTGATGCGTCACTGTATGGCTGACAAAAAAAATACATGTCCCTCCAATTATTATGTGCAGGCAGGAAAACAAGTGAAATAAGCTACACACCCCCATTCCCCTGGAAACAGCATGCTAGGCAGTGTATGACACAACCCCTCACTCTCAGGCACATACTGCAGCAGATCAACTTCATGTGTGCACTCTCTGCACTCTCACTTCAACTCTGAAACACTTATCATGACATCTGGAGCACCATATAGCCTCCCATACTGTGTTTGCACCTCGTCCACCGGGGCCTCCAGCTCCTCGGTGATAAAGGGACAGGCCCGGATCTTCTCAGTCCTCGCCCTCACTGGGTCCAGGACAGAGGAGCAGCAGCAGCTGGTAGTGAGGGGTGTCAGGCAGCAGGCTTTGGAGACAGGAGCAGCAGCAGTTGGTGGTGAGGGGTGTCAGGCGGCCGGCTCTGGAGACAGGAGCAGCAGCAATTAGTGGTGAGGGGTGTCAGGCAGCAGGCTCTGGAGACAGGAGCAGCAGCAGTTGTTGGTGAGGGGTGTCAGGCAGCAGGCTCTGGAGACAGGAACAGCAGCAGTTGGTGGTGAGGGGTGTCAGGCAGCAGGCTCTGGAGCAGTGGAAATGTGAGGCTCTCTCCACACATATATAACCCCCTGGGGTAGTTTCAGTGGTTCTGAGCTGCTGCAATTGGTGATCCAGGTCAGCTTTATTCAAATGCATCCAATGACCAGCACGGCGGTGGCGGAGGACGCCTACTTCAATTTTCAAAAGTGTATTAGGCTACCGCGATTGCGGTTCCCATTGGCTTTAAGGGATTGGGCATTGGCGGTGACACACCGCAGGGGCCAGGCGGTCGCTACCATGGTCTTGCATCTTTCAATTACATCCAATGACCAGCCCCGCGGTGGCGGAGCACGCCTACCGCGATTTTCAAAATTGAATTAGGCTACCGCGATTACGGTTCCCATTGGCTGTAAGGGTGGGCATTGGTGGTGACACACCGCAGGGGCCAGGCGGTCGCTACTGCAATATGGCTGCTATACATTGGTGCCAGTGACCGTGATTTGGGTGGCAGAGCATGCCAACCGCCATTTGGCAATACACATATATCTATCACTACCACAAGTATGGCTTTGGCATTGGCAGTGACACACTGAAGGGGCCAGGTGGTCGCTACCACAGAATGGATGCTAAACATTGGTGCCAGTGACCGTGATTTGGGTGGCGGAGCATGCCACCCGTCATTTTACTACATGTATATCACTACCACGAATGTGGCTTTGGCATTGGCAGTGACAAACCGCAGGGGCCAGGCGGTCTCTACGGCGATTTGGTTGCTATACATTGGTGCGAGTGACCGTGATTTGGGGGGCAGAGCATGCCAACTACCATTTTACTACTTATATATCACTACTGTGAGTGTGGCTTTGGCATTGGCAGTGACACACCGCAGGGGCCAGGCAGTCGCTACCGCAGAATAGCGGCTATACATTTGAGCCAGTAACCGTAATTTGTGTTTGGGAGCACTTTGACAGCACCTATGGACACATCCTGCTGTGTGGATGGCCAATGGCCAGTTCGCAACAGTGCACAGTAGACACCTGATTCATGGCACAAA